>NC_079362.1:14084812-14384812 GCF_029582105.1 Oenanthe melanoleuca
ATGGCAGCAAAGGGCAATTCAGGCCAGACATAATGAAAAAAATTCTAATGACCAGAAAGTTAAACTGGAGTAGGTCACCTGGGAAGACTGCGTGCAATCTACTAGTGGAAGGTCTTAAGGCATGAAGCAAAGTTCTCAGGATTTTTTTAGTTTATTCGTAGTCCAAGATCACTATTCTGTTCCATTGTCCTCTGACATGACTTCCCAAAGTATTTTCCCATTGATCTTTCAAATGTACATTTCAAACAATGATTTTAAGGTCTGAAATAAATATGCTATGTTTGGGGTTATTTTTGTTTTGGGTTTTTTGTTCTTTGTTTTTAATAAAATTCCAAAATTTAAAAGAATAGAGAGCATCCAATTTACTTACAAGTAATTTTTCAGATAAGCACTGCATGCATCATTGAATAATATTAGCAGTTATAGCAATTTTTACAACAAGAATCAATATTTATATATAGTTGCATTAAGAGTTCCATAGCAATTGTGAGATTATTAGAGCAAAAGTTATTTTGTTATAATTTTGAATACTGTGTTTGAATAGTGTGTTGGGAAAAAAATATATATATAAATATTGAATAGAACTATAAGGTACCCAGAGGATTGAAATTACACGAAAAGTTTAGAAGAACTTAAATTTTTTCTTAAGTGCTAATCACTCTTCTCAAGGTGTTAATGAGTAACATGACTGATTCATTTTTGTAGAGAACCATGGATATTAATGACTAAAAAAAAATTTAAAACCAAAAGAAAAGCAAACAGGTAAAGAAAGACAGGGAAGTTTTAATTTATATAATTGGTGTAAAAGATTCAAGGAGGAAATATGACTATTAAGCAAGTAAGCAAAAGGCATTATATAATGCAGTAAGCTGCCACTTGTCCCATTATTTCAAATTGTTTTCTAGATCTTGAGACAAAGAGTTTATAATTTTGAACCTCTGAGAAAATAGAATTGAAGTTTTTAGAATGTATTTGATGAAATTTAAAATCATCATTTTCATTTCCCAGGTGAGAAATAACACATTACTTTTCCAAGTAGTAAAAGACACTGGAAAGAGTCATGGCTACCTTTGCTAGGGAAATAGAGAAACCGCATTTGAGACAGAGGAGATGTCAAAATATATTGAGTACAGAAGAAATGAAAAGTCATGGGTTCAATGAAGAATCCTCAGGACTAATTTACAGCTCTCTAAAATTTTGAAGCTGACCAATGTTGTCAGCTGTGCCAGATATACACTATTTTCTTGACTGTTTTTGTCTAATTAAAAAAAGTACTTGGGAGTAAAATAAAAAAATGCAGCAGGGGGGAAAAAATGGGAAAAAAATAAAGTTTAAAAAAAACATACATTTCTTTATTGCAAATTATTCATATAATAAGTAGGCCATAGACATACTGTATCTCCATTTCAGCTCCAGTTGTGATTCTCTCTTGCAGGACAGATGGTGTTTGAATCAAGTACTTATGTCACAAGTAAACTAAATTAACAAGTTTTGCCTTTTTAACATGACAATCCCTAAAGTTTGAGGAGCAACAAACACATCATAAACTTGAATTCAACCCTGAATCTTCTGTTTGCTGTATCTGACCTTCAGGGGAAAAGAAATTGGGTGTGGAGGCATTGTTTTTATTTATTTACTCCATTTTCTTGGTATTGCTATTCTTTCTCACCTGTTAAAAGCAAACCATAAATCACCCCTACCCCTACAATTATGAAATATAAAAGTGATTTGTGGAAAACATATACCTACACAAATACACACATGAATGCAAAATATATGCATATAAATATCTACCTCTTGTCTCCATAAATAATTTGCAACAACAAATAACACATTTTTCCAGTGGAATTTGAGGAATTAAAGGAAAAGTACTTAATTATTCTCTTAGATATAGCTAGGCTTCAACTCTGGTCCTGTCCACATAAGGAATACCACAGTTTGGCATACATAATTTATACCTCAACACTATGCCTTAGATGGCACAATCTTTTAAAATACATTTTTAAGTAACAATAATGAGCAACCATTTTTCTGTAACAACTCTAGATTTCACAATGTCCTGGTTTGAAGGACAGGTGTCTGCCGATGAAGGCAGAAGTTTTCCTTTGAAATAAAGACTTTAACTCCACTGCCTCCAAGTATTATAACTGTTTGAATCAAGGACTCTGAGGCAGAGATAAGGGGGTAGGAATAACAGCTCTTTTACTAATATATCTAACCATACAAGCAGAAACAACAGCAGTTGTTAAAATTACCAACAAAACAGAACAGATAACTCGGTCCCAGTCCTTCCTTTAGCTGCAGGCACGCTCTCTCTGCACTCGGTCCCGGTGCTCCAGATGGGCAAAGCCCGGCAGCTGCAGAGAGCAGCGGGAGCGGAGGCGGGAAGGGGCGGCCGCGGCCGCGCCGGTCTCAGGTGGGAATGGCTGGAGCGGGCAGCTCCTCGCTCACCGTTTGGGTTCTTGTGCTCAGCTGTGTCCGCAGAGGCAGGAGGCTGCAGCGGGGCAGATGCAGGGCAGGTGATCGCAGAGGGTCTGGCTCTCCTGCGTTCGGCCGCGTGGCTGCAGACCGGGAATCCTCCTCCAAGCTCCTGGAAACACGAGTCCCCTCCGGAAGCACGAGTGCCCCTCTCGAAGCCTATCCCACCTACCCCTTTTGTCCAGAGTCGTCAAAGGTCCTGGGTGTAACCGGCCAGCTCCATTGGCATGATAATGGGAAAAATTCTTTAAATTGACACCATAATAGAAAAACACTCAACCCCCCAACATACAAGGAAATTGTAATATGTTTGTGACTTTCTCAGTCCCCTGATATAACAATCCATCCAACTAGCTCACACTCCACTACCCTCCAGACAGGTTTGCATTAACAGGCTTGTCTATTGATCTTTTGAATGCAAAAAAACTGCTAATGATATTGCTCAAATTCCCTTATGCAACATTATAACATTATATCCTACATTCTTGCGTTGAAGTTCTGAACCTAAGCTTATAACCTAACAGTGATTTTCATTGATTGTATTCCAAGAACAGACAAGAGCTCAGCTCCAAAAGACTAGAAAACAAAGTCAGAGTGAAGATATAGTTACTTGCTATAAATAAACTAGGGGGTAAACTCTGGGGAAAGCCAAAAACTAATTAAACTGGAGGACAATGCTGGCACAAGAGTACATGGCTATAAAACTGTCATGAATAAATATAGAATGGAAATTAGTTTGAAGTTTCTAGCCATTAAAAGACTAAAAATAAGGACCAGCCTTTCAATTAGAATAATATAGAAAAAAGGTCTAGCTACTTTTGAAATGGTGCTAAGGGGGAGAAACACTGTCTAAATCCAGTATCCAAATAACTTTCTCCCAGTTATCTGCCTCTAAATTCTCTGATTTTATACATCAATAGTCAATCTGTTCATCAGTTGGTGACAGTTTCAAAGTTTCACTTTGCGCAACCAAAGTTGGGCAGTCAATTAAATTCTGTCTCTCAGAAGAATTTCATTTTCTGTTTTTCTTGAAATCATAAATAAACTATCAACTGAATTAATTATTGCAGAAGTAAGCATGAAATGCTGATAATCTCTCATTGTATGTACACAATCTTGTTTATAAAAGGAAGGGAAAAAAGTTAGTTTTACTTCCTGTATTAATGCTGATTACCACTCTGAAATATTACTGCTGTTGTAATATTCAAAGAACTAGAAAAATGTACTTTTTTGCTGATTTTTTAATTGTTGGAGTAATCCAGTGATAATGATTATCTGAAATTTAATATAGACACTATTGCATAAGTGTTTGTCAAGCAATATTTAGAAAGGAGGACAGCTATAGCATTGAAAGGGTGCATTGCATTGCACAACTTCCAGAAATCAACAGAGAGATAAACAGGTGAGAAGAAAAAAATAAAATCATAAATATTTGGACACACACAAGCAACTTTGGTACCATTCTTATTATTGAAAAGTTGTATTCTGTAAGGTCTGATACAGATTACTAAAGCCTACATTTTCCTGTATGTAGCAGATCTGGATAAATAAGTCAATCACCTGATAATTCATACTTTTAATTAGCTAATTTTACATATATTTATAGCTCTTTCCCTGGTTTGTAAGACCATTTTAATTATAATTAATTAATCAGTTAATTAAAATTAATAAATATATTTACTATAATTGGTTTATCTGCTCCAAATTCAGTGAATTTTATGGAAAAAATTTCAATGTTTTCCAAAACAGGTTTTACAAGATCAGAGTTTTGAACACTCATGGGAGCAAAGTTTTAAACAATTTACCCAGAAGTCTTCAATCCATATCCATCTACACAAGTCATTTCATCCAACCAATCAGCAAAAATAATAGGAAATATTCAATTTAATCAACCATAATTAAATAAGGCAATTTTCAATTAGTCTGAAAAACTGAAATTATGAGTCATAGATAGTACCTTTTTAATGAGAACTAAAGCTCCTTAACATGGACTGCGAGCATTCAGCCTGCATCCTTGTAAAAATAATCCCCTGCACTTTCTTTCATGTGCATCTTTCTGTCAAGTGTTGCCAGAATGATTTTTGCTTTCATATATTATCTATATTCTTCCCACATATATTTGCTTGTAGTAATGCTGAACAGGTCTGGGCCACAGTGACATGTCTCAGCAAGTCTAGGCCCTGGTCTGTATCGTATGCACCAACCAAACTATATTTAGCTGTTTTTCTCCATATTTTGCTGCCTAGTTGTTTTTCTGCATATTTTGCTGTTTTTTCACATGCTTAGCTGTTTTTCTGTGTATTTCTTAGTTTAGAACAATGTTTATAACAGGTGCATAGGATGAGCCATTTTAAGGTGTTTTTCTGCAACTTTTTGAGACCCTTCAAGGCCACTGAAACATATATTATGCTAAATCAGGAGAGAAGGAGCTGAAAAACAGAATACCGAGATTAGAAAACCCAAGATAAGAGTGGGTGGTGAAGTTGTGGACAGCAACCAATCATTGTACCTGAGGGGCTCATGCAAGGCACGTGAACATCATAGAGACACCAATCAAGAAATGTGTGATCGGGTGGACAGCCGTCTTAGAATGTATAATTAGGGCTAAAAGTAAACAATAATGAGGCTTCTGCATAATCATATTGATTTGCTGTCCAGAATTCTGGTTTCTCCCTCACTTGCTCATCTCTAGCCTATTACTGTACTTGCCGTTAGTCCAGTACTTTTCCCTACCTTTTCCCTAGGCAGAAAGACAAAACACATTCCAGAGCTCCAGGCCCTGGAGGGTACAAGGCCCTTATCCTATCTTGATTCTTCCTGGGAGCCAAGGTGGAAACCACCTCTTCAAGACATATATTCACAAAGTTTAGCTCCTATCTGAGGGGTAGTTCTTAAAAAGAGGTTGAACCTAGAAAGATTACCTCACCACTTATGTCTCCAACTGGGGACTTTTGTTAGTTATGCTAATCTACAAAACTTATAGAACTGTATTCACCCTATGCAGGGATGTGTATTTGGAGATTTTCCACATCTGCCCATTGGAGGTATCCAATAAAGACCAGCCTTTATATGACCTTCTATAATAATATTATCTCAAAAAAGTGTTGTTTTATTTCTAGGTCCTTCAAGGCATCACAAGCTACAGAGATATATCTGTCTATCCATAGTATAGAGCAGGTACACACTGGTAAGCAAGAGTACAAAACTCTGATTATATAGCCCTTTATTGACCAAGACCCACCAAATGCCGTGCTTATCAAGTTCCATCAAAGCAGTTGGAATCTTCTCAAGATTATGCAATAAGAAGCTCCCACCACCACAGCAAATTTCATGTATGTTGCCATAAAAAATATTACTTAGGAACAAGTTTAGACCTATATTTATCACCAGCCCTTAACACAAGTTTTTTTTTACCATGACAGCTAGAATATCTTTCTCAAACTTTCAAGTCTTTCATAACTTATAGGCATCTACATTTTTCCTCAAACTCCACTTGGGAACCATTTTGCGGTTTAGTTAGGGGTCAGAAAGTAGGACCAGTTTTTGTAATTACCATTTTTCTTTAAAATCCTGAACAGAAAATTATCAACGAAGTCATCATTTTTACTGTGTGGAAAGAAGATGCAGAACAGAGAGACCAAACAATCTGAGCTACAGTTCCATTAGATTAGTGTGTCACAGAGACCAAGAAAAATGAAACAAGCTCCCAGCTGGGAAAACTTGTAATTGCAACCAGCCAGAACATTGAAACTGAGATAGCAAAACCACTAACAAGGGAAAAAGAAAATTTAAGAGACAAATAAAGGAAGTATTCTCATATGTACAACATGAGCTCCAGTAAATATAACAAAAATGTTATTCAGTAGCAGAATGTTAAACTGGCAGTAAGAAAACATAAAAGTGATTATTACAATGACAAGTAAAACACATCATGTAACAGAAGAGAAATCTACTTAAGTGGAAAAAAAGGAAAAGAATGAAAAGAAAAGGAAAAAAAACAGAAGGAAAGACACTAGAGCAAAATTAAGAATGAAAATGTAAATCAATAACAAAAATGCCCAAAGCAACCCGTTCCTCAAATTTCACCCTCAGTAAATGCAATCAAGACTGATGGTAACCACACAACAGAAGGATTCATACTGCTTCAGGGATTCCATTAATATGCCTATCTATGCCCTCAGCATGTGTGACATTAAGATAAAGCAATCTAAAAAAATAATACCCATTAAAGGAGAATAAAAACAAAGCTATGCAGTAAAGTAATTTCTGAACTAAGTCTGATTTGTATCCTAGGACATTCTGTGTTCTTTACCAAAGAATGCCGTGCACCCTGATATTAGTTTCCCATATACCATTGCAGTCATTTTTAATGCTATTAATTTATGCTTCTGCTAAAGGTAGGCAAGTGAAATGTTAATGAAAATTCTGTAATTAGAAGTGCAATAGACATATGACATTTCTGAAAAAAATCAGAATGTATTTTCTCAAAAAGGGGCTCAGTCAAACCAAATGGTTTCTAAGTTAACAATATCATTGTGTGACGTAAAAATAGTTTAGACTTTTGGTATAAGCTCACTAGACTTGGAGTAATTACTTAAACAATCTCTCAGTTATCTGCTCTGCCAGATCATGCATAAATGGATTAGGAGCGTCATGAAAGTCAAAAGTTCAACAGTACTATTTTCCTATTTTTTAATTGGTATTTATTGATTTAATTAAATAAATAAATTGATTTAATTAGCAAAAAAACACTTCCATGGTTCTTCCACTACTTCTAGTTGCACTGCTGAATTGCACAGTCTGCTAAAGAAATGCAGTCATAAAATTTAAAAAACAATTGTAACCATTATTTCATTTGGATCAAATGTTCATGTGGTCACTGACAGGCTGCTTCTCCTGTGATAGAAGAAACTGCCTCTTAGACAATTCAAGATTTTCTTTAGCATTTAGAATTCCAAGATAAAAGTTTCCCAATAAGTGGGAAACTGCACTGTCAAACAACAAGACACTTGTCAATGCAAAGTTTTCTTGAGGCCAGGAAATTACACATATGATCAGTGGAAATAAAGAACTTGGGACAAGGTTGTGGTAAGAGACAGAAGCACAGAAGAGTCCCAGACTATAGGTGTAGGTGATATCTGGAACTAAAAAGATGGGTTTCTAGGTGAAGAGACAATGGGTTGAAGAACATTTTTTTTCACAGAATATTGTACACTGAAGAAAAAATCCTGAAGAAAAAGTCAAAGAAAAGGAGTATGTAAATGAGGGAACAAAAAACTTGAATTGTCTCATCTAGAGTTCTCAAATTGCAACAAGTAAATAAATAATTTTACAGACTGTGTGGTGGCATAGGAAAAATAGAAATTTAAACTGACAGACTCTCAATGGTGTCTACATAGCGCTTACTGGGGCTTTAAAACTCACAGAATCACAGGCCTTGTGATGTATAAAAGATGAAAAATACTTTTACATTCAAATGTAATTGAATTTGAATTCAATTGAATTTGAACTTATATTCAAATGGAGGTGTTCAAACATTAGATCCCTTTTCACTGGATATCCTCTGTTAAATAAACCTTGTGAAGCTACTGTAACCAGTCATCAGTAACTGCAAACAAACAGATGTCTTAGAAGAGCTAAATTTTTTTAAAAGTATTCTTGTTACTTTGCTGCTACTCTGTTAATTTTTTCCTTTAAAAGCATTAGAAAAAGTGTCCAGCACCTTGGTATCCAAATACAATGTACATTTTGCAATAAAAAAAAAAAAAAAAAAAAAAAAAAAAAAAAGCAATTTCTAAATATAGATTTAGAGTTAGCTAAGCAGCTAAGCAGGTCTGTAAAACTTAGGAGTCTTTTGCCGTTAATTTCTGTATTGCAAAAGTAGAAATAAAGACATGAAAACTATTTAAAAATATGGCTCCAAAATGGAGTAAATTACTGAAAGGGTAGAAAAATTAAGAGTTGGAATTCCCTTTTAATCTCTGTGTTAGAGCAATAAAAAAAATTTAAAACCAACCAAAAAACCAAATTGAAAGCACTTTAAATTTATTTTTGGGTGGAGGAAGTGATGGTGGGAATGACATCCCATGGGAACCCAAAAGTAGGTAAAGAAACCTTCATGCTTAAAAACATACTACAAATGCTGTGATAAATAATTAACAGGAAACAATGCAAGTTCATAATTGCTTATGATTTCTTTGTATAAATACACCAGTAATAAACCTGGAGAAAAAAACAAGTGAAGTGACTTAGGTCATTATTATTTGAAGCTAGGCAATAACAACTGTGAGACTGTTGATTAGAACTGATATCTACTTACTTAATGCCTGTTTTCTATTTTATCAATCTAATTTTTTTAGTTTATCTAATACTCTCATATATACAGAATTACATGCACTGTCTCATAAAGATCTCCCTGATAGATAGATTTTCAATTTGTCAGGCATCAATGGGGCATGTTAGGGCTGAGCAGGAAGATTACTCATTTCTGAAAAAGCAAAAAAAAACAAAAACAAAAATATGAAATAAAGATGAAAATCTTTGACTAAACTCATAAAATATTTGAAGGGTGGATTTATTTGAGTCAATGAAAATTTTCAATTGCAATTCTTTAAATTATATGGATAATAACCCAACGTCAATTTTTATGAAAAGCAACTGAAATAAGATAATAAAACTTCTCTCTTTGATTGCTTGAAGTAGGTCACAAACTAATTCATTTTTTTCTATAATTACAAGATATTTAAAATGTGTCTACGTTTTTCTCTTTCAAGTTCCTCACACTAGAAAAACTGATGATTTCTGAAAGACAGAAGTTGAAAAATTTGCCAGGATAATATGCATGTGTTTTCTTTGTTTTTAGAAAAATTGTCTCATTTTGCTTTTAAAGTATTTCAGATTTCATATATATTTCACCACCTCATAAACCAGCCTCTTAACCCCAGATAATAATAAAAAAGTACCTCTTTGCTGGCTGCCATAATAACTGGCTCTCTGGAGGACTCCATGTGCACTACCTCATCCAAGAGGTATTGCTGCTGCAATGATGACTTGAAACAAGGGAACTCTAAATAATGGATTAATATGAGAAACAACAAAATTCGTCTTTCTGTTAGACTCATGTTTTCCCATATTTTGTTGGAGCTCTACCTGTTCTTTGAATATCTTCAAAAAATATTTCTACATCATACATCCATATTGCTGATTGTGATTTGGGACCAGCTCAGAAGACCAGTGAAGGTGTCCTATGTCTGCTTAATTTTGAAATTATATTGTTCATGACGATTTATAACAGTAAAAATCCTTATTAATCTGCATGTTCTGCATTTCTCTGTTTTGTGCTCATGCTTTCTTAAAAGCCAGAGCAAAAAGAAAATAAAAATTATCCATGAAATAAGAATCTATTTTAAGAAATCAAACATCCAAGAAAATGACTGCACACACTTGTCTTTGAGAAGAATAAAATTGGACTCTAGCAAAATAAACATCAATTTGGAAAATCTGCAGTGTGAATGGGGGCAGTTGAAAAGCATGAATTTATTTATTGTATACGTTATTCTATATATATATAATATATTGTGCTGGTTTTGCATGGAAGTCACCTAAGAGGAATGCGCGCACACACACACACACACACACACACACACACACACACATAGACTTTTCCCGATGAGTTGATGGGATCAATTAGAAGCTGATTTCATAATTGGCAGACTGGGAAACCAATTAGAGAAGTTACTTCGCCTCCATGAATCACATTGGTAAAAGCAAAAATCATCAAAAAAGTTCTCTTTGACTTCTGGCTTTTGAGGAGGAAGCACTGGCCTGGCCCAGCTGGGTCAGCCCAGGGTGGCCCCTCTCACGTGTTCTGGCCGGGCAGGGGTGGGCTTGGGAGCTGATGGGCCCCTATTTTCAATTCGGGGTCCTGATGGCCAGGGGGCAGAGAGAGACGGAGAGCCCTTCCCACCAGCTTGGAGCAGCCATGGGGAGGTGAAGCCTTCCCCAGCGTGGCCTGAGATCCTGGCTCCTGTGGACACTGCTAAAGGTTTGTGGAAAAATTCAGCTGGACTTTTCCCAGGCTGTTGTCTTTCTCAGCTTCAGCTCGGACTTTTCCCAGGCTGGGGATCTCGCTCAGAGACAAAACAAGGGAAGGAAAAAAGAACAACACAAATAAACACCTGGTGTTGACCACCAAGCCGTGTGGGTGTCTCATGATATTTTTTGCAGAAAGCAATTTTCAAAGAGGTGTTGCCTTCTTTGACTGATGAGTCTTTTCTACTTTGTTTTTCACAATCTATCCTATATATATGCCATGGCTTTTCAATAAATTGCTTCTTCTTGCTGCCTTGAAGGAGTCATGTTGCTGTATTCTTTCTCTTCTTCCTAGCCTTGCAGCAAAAGGCTCCAGCATGGCCTGGCCCAGTCCCAGTAACTATTGTGTGAAATTTTAACTCTTCCAATGCTCGAATAAAACTCGCAGAGCTCCTATCCTCCTCTTCTGAGTAAGAAGTAATAGACCAGAAAGAAATACACTGAAGTCTGAAGTAAGAGCCAAGTTTCCAGATGGGAAGAGATTGAAATGATGCCATGGAAGTTGGCTGAGAAAAAATTTTTGTAAGCTATGAAGTGGACTGTACTGCACTGAAGATTCCCATAAATTGTGGAGAAAACATGTTTGGGGCAGGGTTGAAGTGTTTGAAAAAAAGATCCTTGCCCCGAAGGAAAGGGAGATCTCTGTTCTTGAGAACAAGGTACGAAGAGAGGAATTTGAAGAGAGAAGAGATAAAGAGAACTCTTACTTTTGAAGAATTTACCCCTAATAGTTGTACCCCATGAGTTTGACATGGCCCACAAACACAGCTAATTTGTAGATTTTTTTTTTCCCGGGTGGATGCAAATTGCAAAAGTGAAGACACGAGAGAACTTTATTTTTCTCTTGGGAAAATCCTTATGGCAAAACAAAAAGAAACTCCTCTCCCTGAAGTAAACTGAAACAATTATTTAAGTGACTGAAGTGTCTCTGTATGTTGTTGTTAAAAAATGTGGGAGGTGAGGGCGGGAGGAGGGAGTGATCTGAAAATCTTATTTCGAATTTCTTATTTTCTTTGTGTTGTTTATGAATTTCTTCTTTATACCCTTTTTTTTATATCCTTTTAAGTTTTAAGCCTGCCTTTTTTGCTTCCAAACCTGTCTCACATCGGAAATTAGGAATATTAAAATTGAGAAACCTAAAATAAACCAAAACATATATATATATTCTATAAACCCTGCCTAAAAATTGCATTTTGTATATTCTACAGATGCTAGTTTTATAGCAGTTTTATATATACCACATATATATATATGTGGTATCAGTCTAGTAAAATAAAGAAACTACTTAGAGGCTATGTTCAGTGACAGCTATAGGGGAAGTCTGGGATACCAGACTTGCAAAACCACATTAATTACAATTTAAATACGGAAGTTCTTGTATTTCCTTTCCCGATATACCTGCAATCATATTGAATTTTACTGCAACTTAATTGAATCAAAGTACATGGTGCCGGTTCCCCATTCATAATTGTATTTAAGATAGGTAATACTTCCTGCCTTTTCACTCCATTAAAATCCCATTGTGTTTTGTAGCAATAGATACTGAGGCTAAGTCCCTCAAGACTGCCACTATGTGAATTTTCCAGATATATGCATACAGCCTCAATAGAACGAAAATAAAATTTTATGCAGATGTTTGCATTTTGTTTTCCTTGTATATGTGTGGCTGTCTATACACACTTGTGTGACTTGGCAGATGTAGACAGATTTATTTTTTTAATGGGAACAGACAAGGAATCAGTTGTGTTGCAATGCATCCTGCCTGTAGCTATTTACAAGAAAACCTACCAGCCCTCAATAATGTGAAAATCTTGAGATAAGCAATGCTATAGTGGTCACTGAACCAGAGAAATTCAATTTGCCTACTGTAAAGTCTGTTTTGTCTGTCACAGAAACTAATTCAATCCAAAATTACTTAGTAGATTCAGCCACACTGGTCATGGAAGGGTGTCCAGTACCTGTCAACAGAGTGGGGCTCGTAGGTGGGAACTGCCAGAAGCAGTCTGTGTTGTTACTCTGTCCAGAGCCTAGACCTGCTCTTTTTGTCAGAGCTGGAGTTCACGTTTAAAACTCAATTCCAGCAGTTTTCCCCCTCACACTGCAAGATTGAGTTCTGTCTAAACAGCATAACCTCTAAGTCATTTTAGGTGCTAAAACTGATTTTCCAGTATTATACAAGGAGGAAAAGGGTAAATGAAGAAAAAATTAGACATAATAATGTGTAGATGTGAAGTAAGATATTTGTTGCATTCAGTAGGGCTAAATTTGCAGACAAAAATAAACAGTGAACATCAATATGTTCATATGTTTTGAATAGTTTTCTGGGATTAGTCTGACAGAGATATGACAATAAATATCAACTTTGGACTGTTTTTACCCCTTCACAGTACGGAGTTAAGAAGATCCAGTTCCTAATTTTTGAGCAGACTCCTCATTTAAACAACTGATAATATAGACCCGTATTATTCTTCAGTGTTGTCAATGTCAGGTTTAAGTAAATACTGACACAAGTTTCTTCTGAAACTTAAATTTAATTCAAAGAGTTGTAACTCACCTTTCCCCACCTCCGCAAAACACGGGGGAAGAAAATAAGATGGAAAGCTTGTGGGCTGAAATAAGATCACGGAGAGATCATTCACTAGTTATTGGTACAGCCAAAGCAGACTTAACTTAGGGAAAATCAGATAATATATCACCAATTAAAATAGAGAAGGATTGTGAGAAAAAAAAAGAAAGCTGAAACACCTTCCTCCTACCACGTCTTATTTCATTTCTTTATTCCCAAGTCCTCTACCTCTGGCCCCTCACAGAAACAGTTCAGGGGGATGGGAAATGGGAGATGTGGTCAGTCCATAGCAGCTCCTCTCTGCTGCTCTTTTTCCTCACATTATTTTCCTGCTTTGTCATAGGTCCTTCCCATGGACAGTTGTCCTTCTAGGTAAAGCTGTTCCAGCACGGGCTTTCCATGGGCTGCAGTTCCTTCAGGAAATATTTCCATGTTCTACCATTGAATCTTGCATGGAGTTCAAAGTCGATATTAAAATCTATTTTGGCTCTGAAGTTGCAGTGATTTACTATCATAGGAGTTTATTTTGCTGTTTAATCAGATGGGTATTTTTTTTTTCTCCTGTGCAGATGACACGTGCAGCAACACAGCCTCACCTGTCAGTCTTCAATTTAACACCAAGTATGTTTCAGGTGGCTATTTTGTGGTGATAAGTTAATAATGTATAGATATAAATCATTATTTTGCTAGTGTAACAAATTAGGGGAATTGAATTTCAGAGTTAATTTAAGATTTGGAGACAGAGTTTTATTTATGTGGTTTTAATGTATTTGCCATAGACTATTTCACCAATTAACATTTTTGACTTGTTATCAAAGTGGCTTTGAAATTTCAGGAGGTCCTTGACCTCATGCTGAACTTGCAGAATTAAATATATGAAACACTTCATGCTGCCATCTTGCTGGTCATTGCCCATTTCCGCTTAACCTTAAAATGTGTTTATAGTTGCTCTTTTGAAAAACATTTTGATATTGTTCTATGTGCTAAAGCATTTTATGCTTCAGAAAGGTCAAGTCAGATGAAGGATCCAAAGCTATTTTTCTTTATTTTCTCTTCTGGCATTTTACATTATTTATTTTATTTTTCCTTTGTGGCTTAATTTTATTTGGTCTGCCTTTTTTTTGGGTCTTTTTTGAGTAAGTACAACTGCACAGAGGAATTACATCAACTTTACCCTATGGTAGAAACTATATTCAAAACAGTGTATTTCCTTAAGAAATCAAGAAGTTACTTGTCCAGTTTTATGGTGAATACTTTTGCTGATCTTAGCCATGTCAGAATGTTGTCGCAACAAATGTACTTATCAGAGAGATATCAGTTAGTCTTTCCATACCTTCCTCCTTTAATGATGAAAAAAAAGTATGTTTCTGAAGAGTATCTTCCAAAGACTTCTTTTCTGTGAATACTCTTAAACATGAAAAGAGAAAACATGTGCAGTTCTTAATACCATATACTCAGTTTAATATAAAGGTTTAACATCAGAGAATGTGATATATAACCTTAACAACTAATTTCGGCCTGAAACTCTAACAGGTTGTAGGAAAGATAAGAAAATCAGATGAATTAGTGGGAAAGAATGTTATCAAGAAGAAGACAGCATGAGGCCGAGATCATTGCTTAAGACCTCTTTTAATTGCTAAGAGTATGAAAATATCAAACTTTATAATAAAAAAGAGAGAATATTGGAACCTTTTTCTTTAAACTAGACCTTAAAAAGATCACCAACCATATCTGTCTGCCAATTACAATACTGCAATGGATTTTAAAAAACTGTTTGGTGGCACACCCTGAAGCTGGTTTCAATTGAGGCATTGATAATGCAGCTGAAAAAGAACATTCCTAGAAAGCAATAAAAACATCAAATTATCCTGCTTTTTGAAGTGGTCATGTCACCTTATATGGGGTCTTATCCAAGGTCTCCTGTTCCTCTTCATATTTCATCTAAGCTGAGGCTTGAAGTGAATGAACAGACAGAAAAAGGAATATCTGAAGCCTTTTTCACCCAGTAATATTAGAAGGGTCTTAGAAAAAACATTTCTCTGACACTAAAAGACTTTAAAGAAATCAAAAAGAACAGACACAAGACTTCATCATATGAAAAACAAACATGATTATTGTTGGAGTAGGAAAACTGTTTCAGCCACCAGTAAATAAAAAATAATTATAAAAGGCAGTTCAAAATTTTAGGAAATTGGCCAGATAATTTAAATGGAAAAACAGAACAAGCTCTGGGGGAAAAAAAAAAAAAAAAAAAAAAAAAAAAAAAAAAAAAAAAAAAAACCACAAAGGAGAAATTTTAAAGGACTGTGAATAGTAAGTTAATTACTATAGAATATACTATTGAGTTTATATCCATTTATGTGTATATATAAAATGAACATTATAAGGCAGCATTATAAGAGACATTTAGCAAGGAGTCCAGTGACAAGACAAAGGGCCATGGTTTAAACTGTGTTAAGGTGTATTTATGTTGGACATACAAAAGAATATTTTCTAAGATGAGAACACCTTAAAAAAACTCTAATCTTTTTTAAGATGAGAACCAGTGACACACTGGTACAGACTGCACAGAGAAGTTGTAAATGACCCATCACTGAAAATAATGAAGATGAGGATAGATGTGACATTGAGTACTGGAAGCACCTAACTTTCGAACTGGACAATTTCCAAACCCATTACAATAGTCTTGCTCTATTTCAGTATGGTAGGTTGGTTGTTGTGGATGACGTTTCTTCCCCCAAACAGGCCCCCTGGGATCTGGTGCGCTGAAGACAAAGAAACCCCTTAGAGCATGCCTCCCCTTATCAAAACTTCTGTTATCTCTTAGGATTCCTATTGGTTTTTAAAGTTGTTAAGTGATTGGTCTTTTCTTACTTAGAATTTTAAGGTAATTGGGTAGTTTGTAATTTTTAGTTCTTATTGGTTAGGAATTCAATCCTCTGAAAAGCTATAAAAAACCCTTGTTATATTGTATAACTGGACTTTGCATGCGCACTCCCCTTCAAAGAAATAAAACTACCTTTGAAACATCTGCAGCAGGTCTCAGAGTCTCTATCTCTGCTAGTGAGTAGCTGGCCCTGTCTTGGGAGTTCTCTGAGCTATTTAGACCCTTGTAGCAGCCTGGGGCTGGAACACCTCTGGTCCCTGGCGGCTACTGGTTGTCAGTTTGTTGATTCTTGTGTATAAGCACTGATGAAAATACTATTTAGAAATTCAAGTAAGATTAAAATTTACTAATTGAGCTAAGACAGAGAGAACTTCTGGTAATACCTTCAGCACATTGCAGAAATACTTCTATCCCAAAAGCAGGGCTAACAGACCTGGAGAGACCACCATTGTGACAAGGCTAATACGAGGGCTCTGCATTTTAACATGAGTCCAGGACCTGCAGCATTAGAACAGAGGTCACAGATATCACACTGTGATATCACTGCTGATATCACAGTGACTTCATGATATCCTAATTTCTGTGAGTGGTTCTAAGATCCTAAATGATGTTTCATCACCTTTTCTTTAAATTTCATTTTTTCTGGCATTAGCTGAAGCTTATTTCAAATTTTTAAGAATTATAGAAGCAACATGCTTGTCCTTTTTTATGAATGTGTCTCTACTTGAACACAGAATTATTTTTTCTAGTCCATCCCTTTATTCTCCCTTCTGCTCTGTTTCAGAGAAATAAGAATGAAGGATATTGTAAAGATATAGATGGGCCATTTTAACATTGCACAATTTGCCAAAGTAATTCAGGCCAGTTTTTGCTGAAGATGAAACAAACTGGATACTTATTGGTGTGTTTGGGTAGGGTCTTGATTTTCAAACTATTTTTCTAATATTCTGGTTTCTAATATATGTTTTTTTCCACAATAAAGAGGATTTTTTATTTTTAACTACTCACAGTTTTAATATTTTATGGTATTTAAAAAAAATTAGGTATTGTTTGATTTGTATCCTCCTTTGTTATCATTGTAGAATGGATAATTTACAGATGTAAATTCCATAATCTCTACACTACGTAAACTTACCGTGTGTCAGTAGGTAGACTCTTGTGTTTCAACTTTTACCTTTGTTCTTTGGTTTTCCCACTTTTTATTATAGATAGATTTTATTATATCACCCTTAACCATCTGATTGTCAATGTGCATTGCACCTCACAACCTAAATTTAAGTCTCCAAGTGCAACTGCATTTTGAAATTAAAATCCTTCTTTCAGTCCTTGTTAAAACTAATTGTTATACACATACTAAAAAATATTTATTTGTTTTTATTTGGACTCAAGCAAGAAAAGAACAAAATTCTCTAACATTTCATCCATGAACTAGTTTCCAGAGAGGTGAGATGCAGTTACTGCTGAAGTCCAGTATGTCTTCTGATTCTCTGACCTGAGGCTGCACTGAATCAAAGTTTAGTCCAGCTGTATGTAAATTCTTATCATAAAAAGTGATATTATAAATGCAGATATAACCATCTGATTGTCTTATAGGGTTCAGAATACTAGTATGTTTTCTTTTTCTTCCTGACTTTCTTTCACAGGTAGTAATTTTTTTTTGCCATCTCCTATATAACATATATCAGAAAGCCTTGATCAGAAATTAACCACTTAAAAAGTAGTTAATTCTTCTGCAACCTAAGGGTGGCAGCAGCTTAAAAATTTATTCTGATTCCTCATTTTTATAATCACAATTTATTTCCCACATAAATTATTTATTTTTTTAGCACATTGTGATAGAACAGTGTGCTCTGACCTCATCCTTTTGCTTTGTCTCTTGGGAGTGTAATCACTGCATCCTTCATTAATGTTAGAATTGAGAATTTGAGTTGCTGTCTTTCTCAAGTGACCACTTCACTGATAGAAAGAGGAAAGTATATATGCAGTGTGTCTTGAATTGTAATGCAGGATGTGACCAAATTGTGTGTTCTATTACCTTCTGTTGAAACCAGGTGGGACAGTAATCTCTATTTCTTCCATGACCCATCCTGCTTCCAGGGAGATATCTTCTTCTTGTTTATGGGCTGTTGAGTCCCACTATATGATCAATAAAATTACATCATCCCATTGTGAGATGCTCCATCCCAGGGGAGAAGCCAGGCATTTCCTACCTAGACAAAAACTGAGATGTTGAATATCAGGGCAGCCTTTTTCCAGATTCCAGAGGATAACCAGACCCTTCTACATCATCATTGGAATCCAGAGGAAAACTGAACCTTTCTACAGGAGCACTGCTTCAACTGAACCACATCTGCCACTGCAGGAGGACTGCAGCCACCATTTAATGGGACTGCTACCAACACCATGATTGATGGGGTGTCAGGTTGTATTCCAACGCTGTCAGTGTTTTGGTTTTTTGTATCACTGTATTTTTCTTCTAATTTTCCTAGTAAAGGACTGTTATTCCTACTCCCATATCTTTGCCTGAGAGCCCCTTAATTTCAAAATTATAATAATTCGGAGGGAGGAGGTTTGCATTGTCCATTTCAAGAGAGGCTCCTGCCTTCCTTAGAAGACATCTGTCTTTTCAAACCAATACATAGAGGTAGCAGATTCTTCTGGTAACACTTTGGACTGTAATCTGACTTTGCATTTGATGAATGGTGATTTGCTTCCCTTGTGGACTAGGGACTGTCAGCCATTTAAAGTGTGTCTAGTGAGATAGAAAGCATTAAGGACAGTGTAGAGAAACTATCTCTTTTTCTTCATCTTCTCCCAGATCTAATGTGTGATGTCTTGTTTTCTTCAGACTATCAGGAGGAAGAAAGAAAAAGAATGGCTGAATCTCTGAGGAAAGTCCCCTATTTCTTGCTGTGTTTGAGATTCATCTGCAGCATCCCAGCACAAGGATTTGACAATGAGCTGTGCCCCATGCATCAATTTAAGGCCAGCTTAGTTATGGGAAGCAATCTTTTCCTTCTCATAAACAAATAAAGAAAATAACATTAAGGGTAAAGGAATGGAATAGGATGTGAAAGGAACATGTACATTTTTGGTGCTTCAAAAGAACACACTGAAGTTGTTACTTTAGGAAGGAATTGTCATTCCTATCCAATACAGTCCATATAATTTAACCCTCCTAAGTGTATTAAGATATGTTATTCTAGATGAACCTAGGACTAAAGTCCCAGCTAATACCATTATGTGGGTTAGTCATAAAGTTTTGTGGACATCCTATAAATAATGTTACTTTACTTCTTTTTGCTTCCCTTGTATTTTGCATCAAGTTTTGCCAAAATGTACCCATACATGAAATATGTTATAATAAAAGATATACTATGAGGAAAAGTAGTTATTACAGGAGAAAAGCATTGACTCTTTCCGTTCTATTCTATTCTATTCAATTCTATTCTATTCTATTCTATTCTATTCTATTCTATTCTATTCTATTCTATTCTCACATATTTATGTAAATTTGCTCTGCTTTTGATAGTGATAATAGAAATAGTTATGTCTTGCACATAGTCTTTTAAATTATTTTTCAACTATTTTCTCTTTACTCATACTAAAGAGAGAGTTCTCTGAGTTTTAAAATTTATTATTCAGAACATTATGTGTGTCATATTACCTCAACACTGCAGTGTAAGTATACATTGTACAACATAGGACAGAATCTATTTAAAAGTTTTTGGGTTTTGCATTAAAAATGGCAGGAATAAAGAAAAGTGTTTTTGTAAGAGCAACAGAGAAAGAAGAGGCCATGTAGAGCTTTTCTGCTTTTTGAGTAAACCTGTATGCAATTAGGCATCTAATAAATGCTTGTCTGGGCATTTGGTTTTTTGTTGGGTTTTTTTTTGCTTCTGTTTGTTTGTTTGTTTGTTTGCTTGTTTGTTTGTGCGGGTTTTTTGGGGGTTTTTTTGTTGTTGTTGCTGTTGTTTTTTTGATTTGGGTTTTTGTACTTATTTGTTGGTTGACGTTCCTTCTTTTTGGGAAGTGGTAAGTGGTTTGCCTCTTTAAAAAGCTTTTTCATTCGTATCTCAATAAAAATTTGCTGTTCTTTGGCACCAAGAATAGCTATGGAGTTTATAAAGGTCTTTATTTTTATACAGTAACTAAAGGCTATAAATAAAGAAAAATCCTATGTAAATGTCCCTACTTAAGTATAAGAACCTAATTTTAAAAAGCATGATTTCTCTTCATTGCCTTCTCTATTGATCGTTGTCAATCTGCATAAAAAATGTTACTGAACAACTTCAGTCCTTTTTGTACATGTATTCCAAAGTATAAAAGAGAAACACAAGGTTGTATAAATTTCTTTTAATTATGCAAAAGTTATTTCTACAGGTTATCTGGTATTTCCAAAAGATTTTGTGGTGCAGGTCTCAAAAAAAAAAAAAAAAAGGCTATCACAAACCACCTAGTCTCTGCTACCCTTTCTAGGCTTTCTGGGGTCCACGGTGAAATGAATATAAGGATCACCAACAGAGTTATCAGGATTTTTATTGAATAGTTTTCTCTGACCAAAATTCCATTTGGGAAATTATGTATTTGGCTTGTAAACTTGCCATATATGGAAGCCAGTAAATAGCTGGCTTTCAGCTCCTGAAATCTTACTGAAGTTCCCTTGCCAGCTTCCCTTTCCCTTTCCAGATTCTCTTCCTTTTGTTGTTGAGTCTTGGCTACCAAAGCCCACCCCAGAGACCACATGTCTAAGATTTCGTTTTGGCTATGAAAGAATAGCAAAGTTACTAGTCACGTGGACTATTTATATAAAGAATGAAACAGGTGCTCATATGTACTAAAAAAATATCTCCCTAAAAATGCGTGATTGTTTTCCTGAAGTTCTATAATCATTATTTCAGATGTGAGTTTTCTCATTTCCCTCCTAGTACCTGCTATTTTATATATACTTGTATAAGTACTGCTTCCTTTAATTTTTGTGTAACACACTCATCTGCACAGCTACTAATAAAATCATAGTAAATTGTCCAGGTATTTACAAAAAACAATACTAAGGGTGAAGAGGTTTTGCTTTTTTGAATAACTGAGGGCTCTTGGTTTTGGTTGCTCTCCAGGTACCACATAGTCCAAGCTGTAATACAGATGTACCATTCACTTGTGTTAGTTCAGACAAGTGCAATCCTTCTTTACCAAGACAACCTCGAAATTGCCATGGCATGAATTTTTCTTTCTCAGGTGACACACTTTTCATACAGAAGCAACATTGATGACAGCTGTATTGATATAAAACTGTGTAGGACCATCTGCCTCAGAAATCTTCTTCCTGGGTAATAATTCACAGCAATCATATCTGAACTATTTTTCTGTTTGTTTAGACATTTTGAGAGTCATTCATTCTGTCTCTCTTCCCTGTCTCCCTGTCTGTGCAAAATTTTAAGTAATATATGTCATGCCTTTTTAGACCTCTAGTAACAACTGACCCTCTCAAATCTGAGGCAGGACATTTGCTGGCAACAAATCGCTCCACACCTGCATTATCAAGCAGCATACAAAATTCTCCACAATCAAAGGCAGGTAAGAATCAGGGTGCCACAGACTTAGCTAAATTTTGAGTAGGAACTTCAATGTCCTCCTAACTTCCCATATTCTACATGACTCTAAAAACTAATAATTATTCCATTAAGATAGTTTTTAATCAGACCTTGTGGTAGTCCTTAACCTATATTTTTTTGGTTGGTTATGAGTAGTGTGAATTCTGTTTTCGTTTCCAGCCCACTTCCCTTTTTCAGTGTCAGCCCTCAGACCTTCGCACAAGGTTGATCACTTCCATTGAGGCATTCTTTTTTTTCTTCTTTTTCAGAAAACACTATGTATAAAGGAAATTAAAACTTTATTAAATCTCTGTCTCCTTATTTTCCCTTTATTAATGAGACTTAAGAGACTAATAATGATATTAAGGAAGAAACTGGCTCAAGATTACGTCTATGATTACGGAACTGATTTTTTAAAGCTTAGCTTTGTATTATGTGAGGGCATATATATGGTCACATGGGATTATGGAAGTAATAGCTGGTTGGTGATCTTGAACTTTCCTGCCCATCAGCCAGCATCCACTCTTGAGAAGGAAGGAGCTTAATGGCTTGCCTTAACCCCCAACCTGACCAAGAAGCTATATTGACTGAGGTCACTATATTCACCTTCTCTCTTACAAGAATATGACTGAAAAGAGCTGTCTACCTATTCAGAGTATTCAGCAGAAGTGCTCAAAATATTGCACATTAAAGACTGGACATATTATCTACGTATCTTAGTCTTATAGTTCGGTTATTAAGTAATTACAAGTGCCTCTGCCCAAATTAAGAGCCAAATGAGACCATGTACCAAAGTCAATAGCATGGGTTTTATTTGATACTAAATATAAGAGAGAGAGAGAGAGAGAGAGCAAGAGAAAGAGAAAGAAATAGAGGTGGTGGGACAGAAAGAGACTGACAGAGGCAATATCACCCTTCCATGGATTCCACCAGTGTCCCTATGATTTTCTGTAGCTGGTCTTCTTCGTGGTGAAGGCATAGAATCTAATGGATTAATATATGCTCAGGCCAGGTGGGAATGCCCAGGTACCTCCCCTGGAGGGGGAGCAGTTTGACTTAGTCTCCTGCAGCAGACTCTGGGTCTGTTGCATTGATTTCCATCCTGTGTGGTCCTGTGGTGCAAGGCCTCAGGAATAAGTCTGGGGGTCTTTGATGGATTATGCCACCCTCTCAGCTGCCTCCCATGTGAATGTCCCATGGATGTGGCTTTCCTGGGGTCGGGGTTTCACAGCTAGGCTGGTTTGTGTAACAAGTTATACCACACACCCGAAACCTTCTCCTCCCGCCCACCTCGTTTTTGGGGGCAGTCTGTGTAAACTTGGGCTTTGTGGGCTGTGGTCTCCTCCACCCCAAACCCAGCCAGGGGAGGATTTTTTGCTGCATTCGGCTTTCTTGTGGATGTACTCTTTTCCCTCAACCTTATTTGTTTCTCCCTAGAACTGAGATGATCAAACATTTGTGTCCCTTTTATCTTCTTTGGGTGGCTTAACTCATGGTCCAAAGTTCCTGTTGGGCATTTTCAAGGATGGGTGGGCTTCTGTGGTTGTAGCTTCTTTATATGGTTTTTGCTATAATGGGCAAAATACTTTCATGACAATGTTTAAGGTATGAACCATTTCTGACACTTAGAAATATCTACTTCATTTCTAGAAATTAGACAGACAGAGAGACTTAAGAGGTTTTATGGCCATAAAAGAAGTTTAATTTAGGCCATGGGTAAATCTAGTCTTTTACTCCAAGTGAAGGCTTTGCTTTCCTTATAAAAGTTAAAACATTCTGATATTCAGGTCCTGCAGTAAATCCACCAAAAACATCAAATTCCAATTCAGGACACCATGGGCTGAACTGAAAGTGGGGCCACCAATCCATAAAACTGTGGATAGGGAAGAATTGATCCAGGACAAACTGAACTGTGATATACCAGAGAGATTTTTTGGCAGCATATTTCAGCTTTATTTTTATGTTTATTTAATCAATGTTTCACTTTTAACCCTTCTTGTCCTCTTGAGATGCATTAAGAGAGATAAAGAGAGATAAATAATAAACTCTTAAACAAAAGGAACGTTATCTAATTAATCAAGTTCCTTCTATAATTGAGTCATTTTGTTTTGAATTTTGAGGCAGATACCATGAAGTTTTTCAACAGTATGCACCATAAATGTGAGAATCTTTCTTAATAACACGAATCACAACTTAGGCTTGATAAACAAATTAATCAGCTCTGTAAAGTTGCATCAAAATATGCAACTTGCAGTAAAAAGACCTACTTTAGGATGAAAATCCTTACCCAAGCTAAAATGATGACTAAAGTGCTGTAAATATTTTAAAACTACTTCATCTATTTTAAATCTTCTCACTGATTTTACAAAACAAATCTAACATTTATAAGGATGGATCCACATCAAAAAAATTGAAACCAAGCATATTACAGCTTGAAAAATGAGGATTTCTGTGCATTGCCAAAACAAATTATTTTAACTTGCTTTAAAAATACATGGCGGCTCCTTCAAGTATTATCATGGAGAAGTTCATACATCACTGGTCTTTGCTGTCAGTATGAAAAATAGGACTTTTTGTTTACTTAAAAAACTGAAATGCCATGATTCTGCTGTTGAAAAATGAGGTGGAAAAGAAGAGTGTCCTCCCATTTTTAAAAAATGTATCTTTTATTGAAGCAAAAGAGATAAGAAAAGAAAGATATTATGTACACTCAGGGAAGCAGTTTTCTCTATTGACACAGGATAAAGGGTAGTAATAATTATAGCTGGGTCATTGAAGACAAAGTGTCCAGAAACAAGTGCAGAGCTGATGACAAGAGTCAAAAATTAAGGTTCTCAGCCTACAGCAGACCCCTCTTTGAAACCCCATTAGATACATAATTAATAAAGGCATGATGAAATAAGATTCATGTTTCATGATAGAGTGAGACTCCTTGGTTAGAATGTATCTGTTAATAATATAAAAATCCCTTCTGGAACGAGAGTTTAATAATTCTCATTCATGCTTTAAATAGTAGATCACAGCAGTAAATCAGCGTTATGATTTTAGAGGGTACAATTTATGAAATATAATATATGGTTTCTGGCATTTCATTTATTTTAAAATAATTTAAAAAATATTCTGCAATATTCATTCCCAGAGGGACATTGATCAAAAAATCATGAAAATACCAAAGTACAGCCTTCATTAATAGTAAATTTTTTTATTATTTAAAAGTTATGTAAAATAATTTAGCTCATATGAGGGGAGGAGAAAGTATTCTGACAGATTCCTAAAATCCATGGATAAATATGGGGTGAGCATGTGTGTGCATTCATTACATGCTCTTTGAGGTCTCACCCTGCAGCTACAAACTTTTGTATTTTTCTATTCCCAGACCTATAAGACTAGGTCCATTTAATTGATACTCAAAACCAGTTTACTGCAGAATGAGTTTGCTACATTGCGTGGTAGTAAGAGTTTAATTTTGATTCCTCTATTCTTTAGTTTGTTATCAATTTCCTGTAGAAAACAATAATTCATACAGATGTTGAGAAAACCTCATTTGTGTTGCTGAGGTAAAATTGCCAATAATATTCTAAAAATATCAGAGTTACACAGTGTCACTGAAGTTTTCCAGGCAAGGAGATCTTTCTCTGGCAGCCTCAAGTGCAGACAGGAATGAGAAATGTCTCTATCAGATGGTGGGACTCTCACTAAAAGCCTGTGAAACTTTATTTCCTACCTCATGAAGAAAGATAAATTCTGTGCATGCGTCTCCTCCAGTAATGAACAACTGTAATTTTAATATCTTCTAAGCTCACGCCTGTATCATGAATCTAGTGATAAGTCAGTTTATAAAGTTACACTATTTATTGTCCTCCAACGTGATGATGGAAAGTTAACAAACCAAAATGATAATCAAGTTCTGAAACAGTGCAAAATTGAAGGAAAATTCCAGAAAAATTCAGCTCTCAATTCTAATATGGGTCAAGAAAAAATTATTTCCTCTACCCACATTCTTCTATAGTGTTATTCTTCCACTATTTAAAAATGAAATTGATATTTCTAGAGAAAAGTTCTTAGTCTAAACATTTAAAGAAAAGTGACATTTACAGAATTCTAATTATCTTTGTAATTAGTCGGTAATATTGACAAATTTGTCAAAAGGTTTATAATTTTACCTAAAATTAAGTAATTTTCCTCCACAGTTGATTTTGTTTATAAGATTAAGTAGATCATGAGGTTAAAGACACCTATTTTTCTATGACTGACCTGTTACACTATGAACAAGAAGTTCCAATGGGTGCATTAATGAAGACTTAAATAAAATTTAGAGGGGCATCAAAATTGTTTCCCATGCTTTTCTTCTGTTACACCATGTTGAGGCACTAGTAGGCTGAAAACCTTTGTCCAAAGACATTACAAGAAAAAACAGTTTATAATAAAACTGGGCCAAAGCCAAACACACAGAGATATCTCAATTTTTGGCTAAAAAATTAGTGTCTAACTATTCTTACCAGGTCACTAAGGTGATTAAATTAGATTTTTTTTTTGTTTTGTTTTGTTTTTTGTTTTGTTTTGTATATATGTTCTGAAGGAGATCCTCTTTGAAATTCTGACACCTTTCTCAAATATATTTTGTGACAGTAGAAAATTGATAAAACTTGAAGCAGAGTGGTAGTGAAAAGTGAAAGGAATTTTCCATTCACTTTTCCTTGCCTGGCAAATACTCCACAGTCAACTGAGACCATGTTTGTTTGCGGCAATACGAGAATTCAGATCGACAATATTGAACAAGCCACATACTCTAGCAGACAGTTGTGGTGAGTTCACAGAGCATACACATTTTGCTGTTTAAATACTCAAGAAAGTTTAGCGGGGAAAAATATAAAAAATTAAACTACATACTACAAAATGGTTCATTGTCACTCAACAGCATGCCATAAACTTACTACTCAGAAACTATGGAAATTAACTGAGGGAGAGTAACATTTGTGTATCAGGGCTGAGAACAGGTCCTTTAAGGCCCCTGAGAATGGGGGCCTTAGTTCTGGAAGATAATCAGGCATAGGCATTTTGTTTCAAGTCAGAGGCCAGATTCATATTTGGTAGACTGAAAATTCTCATGGACTGGAAGAAAGATGAGGAATAGGTTTAAATTTTCTTTTAGATGGAAAGCCTGTATGAAGGAGAGGTACACAAAATACCTGTCAATATAAAATTTGCTGTCCTCAAAAAAGCACTCCCTTGAAGAGTTTATGTTGATTTAAGTGATAGTTTCTTCTTCTGGAGAGCTGGTTGTGTTTTGGAAAGAAATGCTGTAATGGGTAGGGTTGTGGCCCTCAATGCTGTAGCTCACACGAACCACACACCTCAATTAACTACTGTATTTAACATAAAACTAAGGCTTATGAAAATTCATCTCTGGCTTTTCCTAAAATTCTAGGGATCTGCACAGGTCCAGAAAGCTTCCTATCTATATTAGAATAAAAAATTAACAACAGTACAAAATGCTGGCAATGACTGGCAATGACTGGCAATGACTATTTGGTACATGTGCACATATTCCTTAAAAACCATGTCAGCTTCTTTTAGATAATTTCAGTAATAAGTGCAAGTGAATGGGATTACTTTGGCTCAGACAGAAAGAGTGAAAAGAACCCAGACAGCATCAAAACTTCAAAACAGACATCTTCTTGTATTACCAACTTTTCTTTTATAAGGAAAATGAGGACTGCAAAATCATTCAAGGAGCTATTATACTTGAACTTTCTTTCCTAATTACTAAACAATCATATTGCATATGGCATCAAGTATGATGGAAAGGACTTCAAAAAAGGTAGTGTTTCTAAAATACTAGACCAGAGCCATGCAAGTGGAATTGAGAATAACAATGGTGATCACGAGAGAGCTCTGCAGATTTATCCTTCATGACCACCACATAGTTGCCTATGTGATAACTTACATATCAAAGGAACATTAGACCTGGTAAAACTATTCTTTACCAATCAAGAAGAGCAAGAAGTTTTCAATTTATCTGCATTGTCAACTTCAATGCTTCTTCACTAGAACTCCCAGCATCTAAAGGGACAGTAAGTTTATCTATGCTATTCTTTTATCATCCTAGTGTTAGCTCATTGAACAGTACTTTATATTGTCAAACCAAATGAACATCATTTTACATTTTACTTTATTGTGCCCAAGTTCTTACTGAGATCATGATGGATCAGAACCTCCCAATTTGAAACAGATACTGGGTCAAACTTAATGACAAGTTATTTTAATTTTCCATTACCAAAAAATACTTTATAAACTATAAATGTGTTGTATCCAAACTCTCAGAAAGGAAATGATAACTAGCAGATTATTGAGATGTTACTAGAAAGAGCTAATAAAAAATGGTAAATATGCTATATCTGCTTTCACCCTCAGGATAAGATTCATTACTCTATAAAATCCTCTTCCTAGGCCAGAAATTGTAACAGATGAATAAAAAATTGTTTATGTATGTGTTTTAAGCAATAAACATAATTCATAAAATTAATTCCATGTTCACATACTACTGCTGATGAAGATATTTTTACTGTTACTGTTAGAGCAAAGTAGTACAATTCTTAAGTACCTTTTTCAGCAATTTTAAACAAGTGGCACTAAAATGGCTGTATGTGGTTTTTCTGTGTGCACTATTGTTTGCTCTTTATGACATCTTCTACTGCGCAATGAACACTATAATTAGCCAGATTTAGTCTTGGTGTCAGGAATAATGCTGTATACCTGTAAACCAGAGCAAATACAAATATGCAAAATGTTCTCCATTATAAGCTGAGTAGAAGACCATGTATAGGAAATAATCATCAGAGATCCACCTTCAAAGTCCCGGACTGAATGTCAGTGGATATTATGTTAAGTTGATGGAACTCAATTCAAAACTAGCAAAAAATGCAATACCAAAAGAGGAAGTCATTAAGACTCAATGCCCAGTGGTTGTACTGCTTGTGAGAAATCACTCAGGTTGCAAGGGGATATATACATAGTCTTTTGTTGTTTTTGTTTTGTTGAATACTTGAAACAGCTGAACTAATCCTAAGCACAGACATAATCATACGTACAAAGTACCCTGTCTTTCTGTCAAGGCAGTATGAACTGACTAAAATTTGCAAATTACTATTGTTCCTGAGAGATTTAAGACATGATTTATGGCACAGTATTCCACTATTATTTTACTGTGGTTTTCTAGTCATTAAAATCCTGTACCATGTCTTTCTTAAACTTTTTGTTTTATAAACATGACTACATTTATAAAAATGCATTATTCTGACAGTATCTAGAAAGATAATTTACAACTCAGTTAATTTTCAGATATCTGTGTACCCTGCAATTTAGACATTCCCTAACTTTTTCTGCCATTTTGTTGTCTGTGGGATTTAAAGAGGATTATTAAAGATAATCAATTTATCATCAAAGAAAGGAAAATTTCCTGATAAGACTGTGTTTGAGGAAAAATTCATTTAGTAGTCATTGTTTCATCTACAATACAGACCTTTTTCTCAGTTCTGAGAATTAACAGTGCCAAACAGGACAGATCAACATGTTTCTCGCCAGTAATGTCATCAAGTGCTTGACCCCAACCTATAGAGAATGTGGGGGCTGATTAGTTAAACATAAAACATCTGCTTTTTATAGACTTTTTGAGCTTTTCTCTTCAAAATGTATAATTGTGGAAATGAGATATATAACTGTTCAGATAAATTTCCTTGAAATAACCACAGATCTCTTGTGAAGCTTAATTTGTCGTCTCCAAGCCTATAAAAATATAAAAATCATGGTTTCATTGATAAGGATCTTTACATTCTAATACATTCTTTCTTGTGATATTTAAAGAATGAGACAAAGATGACCTGTCTTCCTGCATTACTGCTTGCGTGTCCTGTGTTGTACAATGTGACATCAGAGAGCTAGAATCCCCCATCCTCTTTGCTAAAGGTGTTTTACCATATTGAAATCAAACACACATTTTCAAAAGATGGGATCCTGCTGATCCATGTAGATCCACATATATCAGTTTCTTGTATGTGTATACCTACCTAGCAACTTTGCATATAGGATTACCTTGAGATGCTTAAAAGCCATGATAGGGTTGTCCTGAGATGTTTATGTTTTACTAAATTTTGTCACACAGGCATTTTGAAAAACAAAATTAAATATGAGGGAAATAAAGTTTTAAGGCTTTGTAGTAATGCTTGGCAAATCATGAAGGACTTTCATATGGTAGTGATGATCCTGTGTAATTATTTAAGAACTTCCCTTCAATTAAAGGTCAGGGAGTCTGTTAAGCAATTATATAGTCTTTTATTTATCTATACAGGGATCTCAAGCAGTAATAACATAGAATTGCAACACTAAAATTTGAAAAAGAAAGATTTTTCCATATCTTAAACCTTTTATGTTTTACTTTAAATTATTGACCATTTCATGTCATTGCATTTTAACATGAAATCCGCCAAATATTTGACCAGATGATGAGAGATTATATTTTAGGTTTAGTAGATTCAAGCAGGATTCACCCAGTAGTATATAACATTCTTTACCATCTCTCTGAAATACCCAATCCCTACAAGAAAAGTGGTCTCTATCCAAGTTGCAGGGTTGAGCAATTATTAAATAATGGGGTTTTAAGTTCATTATGAAGGTTTTTAGGTTTTTTTTCAAATTAGTTACATCTCTAATGAATATTGCAAATTATAGAAATATATTAATGTTGACTTCTGAACATTATTTTGACTTTCAACTTCTTGAATTTGTCCAATTTAAAAATCAAATTTAAAAAATTATTGTAACAACTGGATATAAATTTTATATCAATTATGTATCTATAATCTCAGAAAAGTAGAGAGGTCTGATCAAAACTGAAGACAGGACAAGGTTTCAAAAATGTTAGGTCTTTAAAATGTATGGCTTACAACATTCTTTAGATGTTCTGTTATTCTTCAACTAGAGATGCTTCTGGTTGTTTTGTGGGGAGAGGAGTTTGGTTTTTTGCATGTTTGTTTGGGTTTTTCCTGGTGAGGGTCAGTGGTGAACATTAAAAATCTCAGATTAAATTTTTAAAAGAAATAGAGACAGCAGAGAGCAATGTTAATACAGAGTTACATTTGTGTACAGTTGTTATTAACATAGTAAATAACATGATAGAACTGTAACACTCCCACACTTACTGATAAATATCCAGTGTAAGTTGAGTCTACACAGGTATTATTTATTCCTGATTTGTATGTACTGAGAAACAGAAGATATTTCTATTGTTTCTATTTCTTCCCACACTGATACAGACTGTTAATTCTTTCTTATATTTGATATTGTTTTATTCTTTTCCCATCAAAGACAGGATATTTGTCAATCTTACTTAGCAGAAGTGAAGCAGCTGAATTTTTTTTTAAAGTTGGTCACCGCTACACATTTAACATTTAACAAAAGTACATTTAACAAAATTGTACTATCATCTCAGTATTTTTAGCTTGATGAATATCTGACCTAGGAAACTAGGGTATACTCAGGGTCTATACATGGCCATGGAATAAGTCAGAGTCATGGAAGATATAAAGCACAAAAGTTGAAGAGGCAGAAGGTTCAATTGACAGAAGCCTGTCATCCCTCATGATCTCGATAGCTCAAATTTTAATGTCATTCTTGCACCAGGTTGCCTCCTGTACATACTAAAGGTGAATCCTTTCAGGGGAAAACTATTTTAAGATCAAGAAAGTTATCTTAAAGAAATGTTTAGGCCTTTTTTTCTCTGCAGCTACAAGCATCTAAGTACCTGCTCTGTGAAACAGGGTCCTGAGCATTGTGTGCTGTGTCACCACTCAGACTTGACACAAGATAAATTATGCAATAGTTGGTGTATACTTATACTGCAACTTGAGCGAAAACAAGTCTCAAAGTTCTAGTCTGGAAGAAAGAACGCTGTTTACTTGTGAATATTCTAAAACTATAGTGTCACACATTGAGCTAAGAAAAAGAAAACTCATTTTTTGTTAGCTTTATTAATTAGATATGAAATAGGGAGAATTACAGTTTTTTAGAGATTTTTTTTATTGTTTGTCTTGGGATTTTTGGTTTTTTTTGAGTTTAGTTTTTTGGTTTGGGGGTTTTGTGTTTGCTTTGGTTTGGGGTTTTTGTTTTTGGGGTTTTGGGGCTGTTTGTTTGTTTGTTTTGGTTGATTTGTTTGTTTGTGTTTTTAACTATTTGTATGCCCCTGGAGTGTGCTTAATTAGGGAGACAGAAACACAGATGTTGCTCATGACCCAACGCCAGTGCCTTACCTCTCAGGGTAATACCTAGTAAGATAAACATTTTATCTTTATGTCTTTTACCTATTTTCTTTATCATCAGACAGAAGAGTTCTTGGCAAATTCTTGTCTGTTTTTATTGCTTTTGCTTTCAGTAGTGGTTTTGTTTTATTGTTTGATATTTCTCTTCTTGACCAGATATATTCTGTAAACAACTAAAATAATGACACTTCCTGTTGCAACATGTATTGTCTTAAGATACAAATGAGGAAGATAAAATTCTCCTCCCCAAATTAAGAAAAGAAAAGAAAAACAAAGGTTAAATTATTATCCTACTTAACATTTTCAACATCAGTTACTAGATACTTGCAGAAAATGGACAGAAACATTTGGAACAAATTTTACAAACTGACTGCCTTATATAATATAATAATTAAGGGGTTTGTAGAGCTTGAATTTATACATGTTCTTGGTATTTGAATACATAATGATGTTGAATCATTAAAACTGCTGACATTTAAGAAAATAAACTTAAGCAAAATATTGTCTGTCATCACTGGTAATTTTTCCCATAAATCACTTTTAAATAAAATATTCAACATATGTTGAGCTTAACAGTTTGGCAACAGCTCGCAACAAGACTATGCCAATTTTTGTTTTTGTTTTATTTGCTTTAATTAGGAAAGCAATTTGGATTCAATATTTGCAAACTATCACAAACTTACCAAAAGAACAGTGAAATTTTTTAATTGGAAAGTCAATTTTCTGCTATCTCTTTGAGAATCTTGAAATATAATATCAAAGTAGAGAGGTTAAATAGCACTATTTCAATATCATTACTACTAATTTGAGAGCTTAAATATGTCTTAAATGTGCTTAAAATAGACTAATGAATAGAAAATTAAGTTCTCAATTAGCAAACAACAAATTAATTATTCCTTTGAATTATATGCAACTGTATTATTCTAGTTAGTTTTAACTACATCCTTTTTTTTTCCTTTTCAAATTAATGTTTTGTCAGATCATAATTCTTAATTTCACTCCATGTGCTAATTAGCTATTTGGTTTTATTTACTGAAATTCATATATTCCTCTTTTTAAAGAATCCCTATTTGGCTGATTAAGATAAGTACAAATGGTGAAATAATTTTCACCCTTTTTCCCCCCAACAATTTAATAATCAGTAATCAGAAAAGAGTACAACAGAACAGAATCCTGCAGGGTACTGCTCTAATTTAACTAAGTACTGCACATGGTTGCAGAGCCATAAAGGCTGACACAGATGACGCTGTATGAATGGTGTGCCTAGTTTGATAGCACATTTGGGTGGTAAATGTTGTGATGCATATTCTTCCATTAAAAATATGTAGAAGCAGATTGCTGTTTTGACCTTTTATCAACAAAGTGCAAAAGTAGTATTTTAGCCTCTCTAGAGGTGCCTTGATTATCACCGAGATTTTAACACTGTTGTGCTTCTAAGGAAGACTAAGTTATATCACAGTTGAGTGACTGCAATGGTCTTCTCCTGATATATATAGAATTGAACCATTAGCTGAGGAGCTTAGGTAGACAAGAACTAAGCTAAATCAAGTCCATCCAAAATTGATAGTAAGGTCATAAAATAGCACAAACTCTACAAAACTGTCATGCAGCTAATTGTCTTAAAGACTTAGCATATGTTATAACCCTATATAACCATATCTACCATGAAGCAGTTTTCCGATTTTCTCACAGACCTCAGGAATGACTTCAGTATAACAAAAGACTTCCTGCTTATTTAGATACCAAACGATGTGTACTTTCCCTTCATACCAAGAGCTGAGTTCAAGGTACTGAAAGGGGTAAAGCTTAGCATGTAGGAAAGTGCTCACAAAATGAACCCCAAACAAAGACAACGTATAAAGTATTACACTATTAAATGGAGACATTATAAACATCTATTTTATTATCTATGTGCATGCTTGAACTAATCAAGATGCTATTTTTTTGTAAACCAAACTATTTGTCATAAAGTCAAGGCTGAAAATGACGAAAGATGTGGAAACTTTATAGGGTTACCATTATAAACCAACTGGATACATTTCACTGCAAGACTGTGGAAAATCCATTTTTAAAACTGAATAAACGTTATCTGGACTTAAAGGAAAAAAGCATATTATTATTCTAAATATTTTCCCTAACAGAATATCCCATATCAACCTTCTAAGGTGAATTAGTTTAGTTCAGTAGTGCAGCATGGAGAATAATATATATCAAACATAAAACTCAAAAGATTTTGTTTCAAAGACCTCTAATAAGCCTCTGCTTTCTGCTAAAGTTTATGGCATAATTCAGTACAGATATTTTTCTTACTTTGTCTTTACAATAAAAGTTTTTAAATGGAAAAGTCAAACTGTTTGCAACTGGAATGACTGATTTAGGTTGCGCTATAGTATGCAAATAATTTAAGAAGTATTACCACTCTATGGAATAAAACCAAATAAATTTGTCTTTTTATTTCTGCAGTACTTTTTTCAAAGTCAACTAAAGCAATATGAAGAACAGAATATGTAGAAGAACAATTAAAATTTTGTATAGGAGAGTAAGAAACAGACACAAAGAAAACAAAGTCTTTCAGGAGTACATCTATGTATTCTCATATATCATATGAGAATACATATGTAACCTGGCAATTTTTGTCCCTCAGGGAAAAAGAACATAATTATGGCAAAATATTTGCAACTTAAATTATTTTTCTTTTCATCTGCAAATTCTCTCCATAAAAATGTTTCTTAAATATTTTCAAAATAACCAATAATATTAGGCATGGTGAGGAAGTAAGTTTTTTTCTATTATGCAGTGTGTCTCAGTCAAATCATACTGCAATTAATGTAACAACTTACTTTCCTTTCTTTTTTTAATAATTTTGACCATGAAGGTCTCTCATCTCTTACTTATGCAGTAGAATACCATCTCTGGATGCTGCAATATCCAGTCTTCTGTTCCTTAGTGTTCCTGCTGAGCATTGCACTGTGATTGCCCGTGCCTCCAGCAAAAAGGGACCTTTTATTCACCTGCTGAGGTGATATGAAAAACATCAATATCCACACACCTGCTTTGTAAAGAAGTTTAAGACTTCAAGCCCATAAGAACACCAAATGTCTATTTATAATGAGTGTGTAAATGAACATGTGAGCACAAGTTCTTCAGAAGCATCGTTTAAGACACAAAACTATTTCTAACTTATCCTTCTATAAAACAGTTGGAAAAGTTTGAAAAAATGTATGCATGATACAACACCCAAATTTTATCCTTAGTATTATGAGGCAAGATTCAACATACAATGTATTCCAAGAGCATGAATTAAAATTAAACTGCCTGATTTTCAGAAGAACTAAAGCCCATATTTCATTAAGATTGAATTTAAATAACTGTAAGATACTGCTGACATGAGAAAAGATTCTTTGTGACATGGAGGAACCAAGGAACCACACTCTTAAAGTTCTTTGGTTGAAGAAAACTTATAATTTAATAAAATTCTAGAGTGTTTATAATTGAGGGTCTTATTTTTGCGTCAATTTTAGAGTTACATGAATCTAAATAGGTTACCGGAATTAATTTTACAAATTTGAGCTTGATCTGAAAGTAGTTTCATAATTTCAAAATTCCTTCTTTCAGATCTAGTCCATTGAATTTTACCTTTAAATATTATTGCTTCATTTGAATTTTGTTTGTGAATGCACAGATAAAACCATTGAAGACACCATACTTTTTACACTGAATTTTCCTCTCCATTTTATTTCATCTTACACATGAAAATTCTTTAAAATCTTAAACCTTGTAACAAGTGTATATAGTTACAGGTGTCCAGATTTATACATTTTATTCTTATGACTGGTTATATCTAGAAAATTAGACACAATTGATTAGGATTAGACAGGGACTAGGATAAAAACCCCTTTTATATTTGATTCTGGGCAATCACCAACACTTCTTTTAGTGTCTGAAGAGGAAGCAGAATTCCTCAGATTTTTTAATTATTGTCAGCTCAGACCAGCTTAAAAATTACTTTAAAAGTACCCTGATAGTTCTTTCTCACAATGAACATTTCTCTGATGACCATAATGAATTTTTTGTAATCCAAAATTGAGCTTCATGAATTTGTAGAAGGAAAGTCACCATCACAGAATATATCACGATCACCAAGGGGAACTTGAGATGAGATAAGGTAAATGTAACATTATTTTCCAATTATCTCAGGTCTGGAAATAAATAAAGCAGACTGAAGGAGAAGACTGTATCCACAAAGAAAGCCAAATACAGCAAGTGTCCTGAAAATCCTCTCTGACTGGGACCAGGGTGGAGGAGGAGAATTTTTGGGTACGTGGTACAACCTCAGGATAGAGGGAGCTAAATCTAGCTCAATTATTAACTCCCCTCTACCCCAGGAAGAGAGAGAAGGTCCCATAAACCACCAAAGACCTTTGCAGCTTCTCCATGGCTTGTTGCTGAGACCTTGCACCAGACGACTGCATGTGATGCAAAGCAATGCAAGAGACAGTGCAAAACTTTCACCCCCTCAGGAGAGGCACCTCAGGAGCAGCTCCATGGCCTAAACTTATATTGCTCCATTAGACTCTGTGTTTTGTGGGATGGTCAAGGAAAACAGAAGAAAACAATTAACAAGACACTGCTACTAGGATCCTTAGATCTATATTTTCTACCTAATCTGTCCTTCTATTTCTCCCCCACCACCTTTTTTCTATTTTCTTCTATCTCTCTATGTACTTCACATTTACAGTTAAAAATAGTCCATAATGAGACTCTGCCATGTGGCCTTATCTGCACCTTAATTAGGCCTAAGGCCTCTCTTTAATATTTTTAATATCTGGATCTTAACAGTCACTTATTTCCAGAATAAAAAATTAAACTACTGTGAGTTCTCAGCAAGCAAGACTCCCTGTAAAAATGTGCATTAGTGTGCTTCTTTTCTACCAGTCAGGTGGCAATTTCAGTGAGGTGCTGTGAGCCAAATGATAATTTCATTATTGAAATAAAATGATTGGACTGCTCTCAGGTAAAGACAAGAGGGGAGAAGAGCAAAGGAAGAAAAGAGAGGAGGTTCTCTGTCTTCTTGGAAATGATTTTACATGTGTAAGTAGTTCTACCCTCTAAAGCCCTAAACCATTAAAAGTATTGGTGTCCACTGCCTAGTAGTGATCTGGTTCAGGTCTCTGAGCCAAAGAATACCTCCAAATTCTCACTGCAACAAGCTTACCATAAAGCCAAACAAATCTCAAAAAGGAGGAAAGAGAAACAGGGCTGTTGTGTCTGGTGGCAGTCAGCTGCTGGACCAGCTTATATGGCAAGGGAATTACTTTTACTAAAGCACACTAAACTCAATATTCAAATACTGTGAATATTAATTTGGGTTTTTTTTAAATCATTTAACCACATTTAAAAACTGATCAATAGAATAATTTTCCAAATGGAAGAGACATATGTTATGAATTTAATTTAAACAGTGGATGTGGGTGGAAAAAGGTGTTAATTAAAAAAAAAAAAAAAAAAAAAAGAACTGTGAAAATTCAACCCAAACACAGCATATCTTCACAAGAAGAGTTGGGACAGGATCAGGATTATGTTCACATCCATGGCACTAGCAAAAAGAAAAAAACTAATTAAGTGCAAAATTCCATTTAATTCTACAGAAATGCTAATAAAAGAAATAGTGTGGAAGTTCAATAAATTATGGTACAAAAATAGAAGTATGGAAGTATAGAACTAGAATTAATGCATATGTAATTTTCAAAGGATAATTAAAGTGTTCTTATATGTTGTAAATATGTGGCAGATTTTTGTTTTTATGAAGATATTTTGATAAAAAAATAGTGTTTTCTATATTTGTATATGTAGATAAGAAAACTTGCAATGGATTTGCTGGGATATGCAACCCTAGAGAAATCAGATCACTTTGAAATCAACAGAAAATCTTCCATTTGACTTGATCATCCATATTTTTTGCACCCTGGAGGTCTCTCTAATCCTTGACTATTTATTGGTGAACTCACAAAGAAAGTATGAGTTACCTTCAAACAACATAGTCTGAGAATGGAAAGTAGCAGAAAGGAGCAATGTTCTTTTAAACCTGTGCCATGTCTCATCCATTGTTTGCTTCCTCAGCATTGTACACCCTAAAGTTTTAAAATGCAAGTTCATTCATAGGAACAGCATTACAGTATCTTTTTGCAGCAACCCAACCAAACTAGTTGTTGAAACAAAAATTTATTCAAGACAGGCAAAAGATATATATGTCTCATTCTACACTATGATGAAAAATAAAGCTTTAAAGCTCTTAATGTCTCTTTTCACTCACAAATTGTAAGTAGAATGGCTGTTAGAGGCAAAGATTGGTTTTTTTTAAAGACTCCGTAATATGACACACTTTTTCTCTCTTAATTACTGCCCTATAATAACAAATACAATTATCCACAGTAAGCAGGCTAAGAGAGTATTAGTGTCACAGTAGATCTGTCATGAGGAGTTTGTATAAAACTTCAACATTAAAGTATTAATTTTCATATCATTCTATTCAACAGCCAGAGGAATCAGCATTTGAATACAGAATATCTATGCTTGCAATGCAAAATTTCCATTTCTTGAGAGATGCACGAAATGGTAGAATTAATCTTGTGTTTTACATGTTTGGAATAGGATAAAACATCCATCATTGTTTTTCAGCTGTATTTAAATGCTAAAATAGATAACATCTCTCAGTTTATGGAACAGAGGTATTTCATTTTGGAGAACTTACCTTAGCAATACAAAAAGTGTTCAAGAAACAACCTAATATTCTGTGCTCATCTCAGCTTTTTAGCTTTTTTAATGGCTCAGCTATTTTAATGTCAAAATGACTAGACATTGGATCATTGTTTTGATCCCTGTTTGAAAGTTATGAAAATATGACAGCCTGTTTTCTTAAAGTAAATAATAAGACATAGATACTAGACATTTTTATGAACAGGAAAGCTATTTTCTAAAAAGACATAATTTATATTACGTAGGCTAAAATTAATTTTATTTTTTCAAGAAGGTGTACATATGTGGAAAGGGGATAAGGGAAATTAAGAAACATTAGCAGCAAATAGATAGTTACCACCCAGTTCCGAATTATTTTTACAACTGAAAAAAAAAAAAAAAAAAAAAAAAAAAAAGAAACCTAAACAGAAAAAAAACACTAAAAAACCCCAAACAAAACAAAACAATAACAACAAAAAAACCCAAACAAACTAAAAATATTTTTAGTGGGTTTTTAAATCTTTATGTGCCTTTTATAGGTTAACAGTTAAAATTTACACATGGTTTAGCTTCGAATCAGAAAACACTTCCAAAATTAAATCACATTTGAAGATACAGAGTATCTTTAAAGGTCACATTTTAAACAAGTGCTCCTTTAATGGTATGAAATGTTTCTACACTTTATGAGAAAATATGAAAACTGTCCTTGTATGTATCTGTTACACTTAAAGTCTGAGGAATGCTACTGGTAGTAGAAAAAATGAAATTATTTGAGCAGATTTGCATTAAAACCAACAGTAATTTGGTATTCTATTAACTCTGTACTTATCAGGCTTTTCTGATGACAGTGTAGTGGGGATGGCCAACACTGTCCATCTTCCCATTCTCCATACTCATTATCTGAGGGTGTCTCAGAGGTAATAGACTCTCTGCCTAGGGCAAAAGTTTAACTCATTGAAATGCACCCATCACCTAAGGAAGTTACAGTGTTCTTGAGGCTTCAAGGCTGCAAGTCAGCTAAAAAGAGAGAAAAAAAAATCTGTAGGAGATACTGTGAGTCTTTTACAGCAGAACTGAATGAGTCTGTTAGAGTGCGTGTCTAGGTCTGGTGACACATAAAAGTTTCCACATTTTTATCACAGGTGAGGTGCTGCATTGTGAATGAGCAATAAACCCAAACAACTCTCTATTCAGAGCCTGAAATGTTCTCAAGCAGGAGAGAAGATATGTATATTTATTTTTAAATTTATGCATATAAACATTCACAAATGCCATTACCCAAAATGAGAAATTCGACATCAAGCTATTCCATTATTTCGTTGGCTTAGGTGATTCAAAACGATTTTCTCAATTCTTTTCTTGGTGAGACAGAGCTTTGTCAGGTCATCATGCTCTCCATTACAAAGACAGACTAACTAGAATGGTGCAATCTTATTTTCACTAGGGCAAATTACATTGGCTCCCTTAACTCCAGCAGGCCATGAGTCTCTACATCAGGAATCATTACCTTAGCAAAGAAGTCCTAAAGCTACAGCAAGTATTGAATGCATTTTCTATGGAGTAGAATCACACAATGCTTTTTCCCAATGACGTTATGTGTTTATCCCTGGAACCAGGCATCGGGATCTTTCCCTGCATTGCAAATTCCATTTTGAAAAACATGCCATACATTTTTCCTTCTGGCAACTTGCCCATTTATCATATATATCTGAAAAATGTAGAGAAAATAAAAATATAACAAACTAGAAGAATTAGAAAACTTTAGTTTAGATTCTGCTTAAATTCAGGTACAGATATTGGTAGAGTCCTGCTCTACAACAACCAAAGTCATGTTCCTAGAACTGAGATTAAGAAATGCAGATCTATGGCATTCTTTTGATAGCACACTTCTGAGGAAACTGCCATTGATATTATCATCTGAGAGAAGAGTTCAACAAATAGGAGGTTTTCTAAACAAGCCTACAGGTGAAGTAATCTGTGTAAGAAATGATTCCTTTTGTAAAGATTCCTTTTTGTCAGAAGAGGAGAGGAGAGGAGAGGAGAGGAGGGGAGAGGAGGGGAGGGGAGAGGAGGGGAGGGGAGAGGAGGGGAGGGGAGGGGAGGGGAGGGGAGGGGAGGGGAGGGGAGGGGAGGGGAGGGGAGGGGAGGGGAGGGGAGGGGAGGGGAGGGGAGGGGAGGGGAGGGGAGGGGAGGGGAGGGGAGGGGAGGGGAGGGGAGGGGAGGGGAGGGGAGGGGAGGGGAGGGGAGGGGAGAGAAGAGAAGAGAAGAGAAGAGAAGAGAAGAGAAGAGAAGAGAAGAGAAGAGAAGAGAAGAGAAGAGAAGAGAAGAGAAGAGAAGAGAAGAGAAGAGAAGAGAAGAGAAGAGAAGAGAAGAGAAGAGAAGAGAAGAGAAGAGAAGAGAAGAGAAGAGAAGAGAAGAGAAGAGAAGAGAAGAGATCTAACAATTCTGTTACAGAAACTGAGAAACTAAAAACAATGTGTTGGCAAAAAAGAAACAATCTGATATAAGCCAACATATGGCAAAATCAGTGAAACCTCTGTGAGAAAGGAAAACATTTTTAAGCCAAAAGTTATCAAATAAATACAGATACAGCAAAATCAAACATGAGAGGAAGACAAGAGTGTGACTGAGGCAAAGAAAGTTTCACATGTATACGCAGAAAGATAAAAGCTATAAAAGAAACAAAATGAAATTAAATTATCCCCCTCTCTCTCAGACTTGCATGCTCTCTGCCTTGAAGTTATATATCAAAAGCCCATACAGTCAAGAATGAAGCCCCATGTATTCACACAGAGGTAATTTTATTTATTTTGATTTCACATATTAAAAGAGAGGCTAGGGGAACAAAAAACTCAGGTCCCAGGTTGTAAGTTTCCTCTGGCAATTTCTGAAACTGTGTATCCATTACAATAAAGAAAATTATACATTTGAAGCAAGCATGAAAAATCTTATACAAAATATTTTGAGCAACTAATTTCCTTTCCCTCTTCCCTCACGTCCCCACCTATCTCCACACCAAATAAATTGCTGTAATTTTTTTCATATCGAAAGGATATTTAGTCTTGTTTCTTGAAGCACAGAAAGTCAGCAAATTTCCTGCAGTCCCTTAAATATGAAGAAATTGATTTGACTAGTTTTCCAGGAAAGGATAGAGGACATTCAAATCTCTCAGACTGTTCAGATTTCCTTCCTTCTGAAAAACACCTTATGTTCTAGCTGGAAGACAGACAGCAATGAAAATCACAAAGTATTAACATTGTGTACTCATTGTAGGAAATGGCATTTAGCATGTTGGATGTTATTTTTTTTTTAATCTCAGCTTTCAGATGGGCCTGAGAAAATGTGTTCTAAATTCCAGGCACTCCCATTATTCTCCACAGAGACTTGCCTTATGCAGTGAGTAGTCTTCAGTTCTTGCACAAAACAATTTTGTAGAAGAGAATCTTTCTCATATATCTCCTCCTATTGCGCTTTAACAGACTAAGCAAGTAGAATTTCAAACATTAATATGGAAAGACACAAGTGTATGTAAGCCATGGTTGTATTCAAGACTCTCCTTGAAAGCTCTTACAATTGTTATCCACCATAAAAGCTGAGAGTTTTTTTTGCTAAAATTTAAAAATAACTGCTCCTAGAATCGTCTCAGTTTACTATATTGTCCAAGATAATAGTGTTCCACTTTCAGTAGATGCCACATCTCTGTCTTTCTGGCACACTTTTCACTCTTCATTCAAGCTGAACATATAAGACTGTACATAATGCAAAGGTTTCTAAACATAAAAAGGAATTTATTTCTCATTGTGAAACTCAAACTATTTCTGTTCTCAAAATGACAAGAAAATAAAGCTAAGAAATTAAATCTGACAGAAATGCATGTCTCTCAAGAAATGCTAAGCTATACATCTCATTTCCAGATTTCATTGGGCTGCAGTTTTTCTCAGGAATGACTTGCAAAATGTTGGTTATCCCTACAGGTTTAGGGAAACATTTGATGGATAATCAAACTCTAGCAAACACACTCCTTCAAGCTGATGAGTGAACTAATGTTTGCCCATTGGGAATATTTGATAAAGTGTAAATGAATACTGCTGCATTGAGCCACCAAGCCTCCAGAGGAAATGGGGTTTGAGCATCAGAGAAATGGAAAAGATACTAAGAGTGATGGAGAACAGGCCTAGTCCCAAAAGATGACTTTGATTTTAAAAGTGTGTGATTGTGAAAGTCACTATCGTCTTTAATTACTCAATTAATTAAAAATACAATCAAAAGTTACAAAGTGGTTGATCTATTACTCAATAGGCAATTTCACACCATGTTCACAAAATATATGTGTTCACAACCCAAGTATGCTTACTCTCCTTTCAAATATAACCAGCCCATTTTTGAATCTACCATTTCCACAATCTATTAGTATTGCTTTAAACAATTTTGTGCTTGCAGGGCCACATCAGTAAGAATTTCCAGATACAAATGTACAAATTTTATATGAATTACTATTGCAATATATAGACGTAAATGTCTGAAGGCTAACATTTCCTTAAAATATACTGGAACTATATCTAAAATACTTAAAAGAATAGTTGAATGTCAAAAGTTTGATATTTTTACAAGGGATTCCCACTGCACATGTATCATCCTTCCCTGAAAAAAAAGAAGAAATAATTAACGTATTTCAAGCTCAGTCTTCATATTTTGAAGACTGGTTTATGACAAGGTGTTTCAAATTCTGAAATAAAACCAATAACCTGCATTGTTAAAATCTATGCTTTGATGCTTGCAAGGTTTTGAGTATGTTAATTATTTCAGCGATAATATGCACTTCAGTGGTGAAGAATGTATTGGAACAATTGCAACATTTTTGTGTCTAACTACAAAAAATACATTATTTTCCATTAAAATTAATTTCATGACAATAGAATCTTCAGTTCAAAAATAAGTATGCAGAAAGCATTCTTGTAGGTATTTCAAGAAAAAGAATTATTTTTGATCAAATAGTATGCTGATTCTTGTTCAATATAAGACTTTAATAAAATGGAAGACACACTTAGTATATCACTCCTTTGTAAGGGGCAGCATTATCAATGACTAATGCATTTTCAAACAAACTGTGCATATATCATCAGTCAGAATGAGAGAACAAGACAATTATGTAAATCCTAGATACTTGAAGAGTGTTTTAACACCAAATTTTATAACGGAACTTACATTCTCCTGTTATTGAAATGCTACTTGTGTACATACACTTTTTGATGACTTATAATCATGACCTATGGATTTTGAGTATTTTCCAAATTAATATTAACCATTCTGAATTAAATTTCCCCAAAACAATGGCTACAACTGAAACTATAAGAACAGGAAAAAACTCGTCTCTAAATTTTCTAGTCCTTCTAAAGTAAAATTTGTTCCCTCTTCCCTTGATCTCATTTCAGTCCTGGGTACCTATTAAACTCCTTCTCAAGTAAACATTTTCTATTTTTATATCTCTAAGTCCTAAATAAAGTTGATCATCATCTCTTCTCTTCGAACTCTAGTTCTTGACTCTCTTTCCAGCTTGAAAAACATGTAAAACATTTGCTCATGCACAGGAATGTGGCCCAATAAATACAGTAGAGGGCTGTATCACTTAATATAGAGAAAGAAGAGGACCATCCTTATTTATATAGGAATTTTGTTTCAATGGCAACTTCAGTTTTGAAGTGGAATGCCCCATTTTTCGTTCTTCTTCCTCATATTTGCAGAAGTATTTCACAATTGTGAGATGAAGGAGACAGAAATGACACTAAGGATACAATCTCCAAATTATACTTACATAAAAAAAATCTTAAGTTTCTATCAAATTTGGATCAAATTTCATTCTCAAAGAAAAATCATAGATATCCAGGAAATGTTACATGAGACATTTCAGTTGTTTTTGAAACAAGTTATCCTATTTTTAATTGAGAAAACTCTATAAATATTAATTAACTAGTTATGAATATGTGAGAAGTATAGATATTTGCAGATTCTTTTTTTTTTAAATTGTGACAAACTAGACAGATTTATGGTGATAAGAAGTCTGTAGGGAAAATTTATCAAGGTAAGAACATAATAATTATATTCACAATATCATAAAAGGACACAAGGTAAATATGACTGTACTTACAGGTACATTGGTTTGCCATTTGATCTTCTACAGTGGTGGCACCTTTCACCTATTATCTTCATGTACTCATTCTGCCCTTCACTCTTTTTTACTTTTTACCCCTTTGTTTCCTCTTGAAATAAAATGTATTTGATTCTTTTCCTTTTAAGAAAATATTAATCCTTGACTTTGCAAATTCCTTTCAATTAAATTTAACCTCTTTTGTGGAGCTTACCGAGGAATAGTTAGATAAATCTCCAAGCCAGCACCTCATCATCTATTTCAGAACAACATATAGCTCAATGAGGAGTTTGTTTCTTTTTATAGAATGTGGAGCTTTCTAAATTTGAGGGGAAAGTAATTGAGATATGTTTCTCCCTTGACTACCCAGTTTCTCTTTTCCAGAGGGCTTAACAGAAGTTTTGTCAAAGTTTAGGAAAAAAGAATGGAATGGTAAGAGCTTGACAAAGTATCTTTCAGATATCTCTGATTTATGCCAGAGTGCCACACATATTTTGACACTCCCAGATATGTTGCATCTATGTCAATCAAACAAATTATAAGATGGTAAGAAAGGTAGCAGGCCAATGCTCATGAAATGCTCTCTATGACTGAAGGAAAATTCAGTTTCTACAATGTGTTTGAAACACAGAGAAATTCTGGGGTATTCTCTTAACTGCAGTATCTAAAATAAATTGAAATTAAAATTCCAATAAATTAAACTTTATTTAAAGATTACTGACGGACTAAGGAAAATTCATTTTGAATCATGTGTATAACAAAGCTGTCTGTTCACAGCTGGAAAAGTGTATCTTATACATCTGTACTCTTAGAGATTAAATAATTATTGATCTGAGAGTTATGAATTTAATTGTTTTTTAGTTTTGGAGGGAGGGAGGGAAGGAAGGAAGGAAGGAAGGAAGGAAGGAAGGAAGGAAGGAAGGAAGGAAGGAAGGAAGGAAGGAAGGAAGGAAGGAAGGAAGGAAGGAAGGAAGGAAGGAAGGAAGGAAGGAAGGAAGGAAGGAAGGAAGGATTTTTATAATTTAATTTCTTCTGTGGGTGTGATGCCTTAACAAACAAACAAACAAACAAACATAAAAACAAGGTGTTCTTTCAACTCTGCATTTTGTTTTATTCTGTATTGTATTATTTTGACTGCCTCTGCTAAGAAAAGTGATCTGGCAGCTGTGTTTTGGCCAGGATGCCCAGATGGATGGCTTTGACAGCTTTTTGCATTATATTGGGTCAAGAAGATCCAGACAGAGACTAGCAGAGATATCACACAAATGGTAAAAGGAAATTAATAGTAGACAATGGTAAATTACTGGGTACCTAATACAGCTGAATACTATGATTCATCATGTTTAAAAGAAGAAAGAGAAATCAAGGAAAAGGAGGGGACATGTGGGATATATAAATCAAGAAGATTGCTGCTATTAAAACTAGTAGATTAAACTCAAGTTTTGAATATTGAAAAATTGGTAAGTATACTGAAAATGAAAGTAAGATGTTGCAAGACAAGAGGACATGTAATGAAGGGTTTTACAGGCTCATCAGATACATAAATCAGAGAACACTGTACGACCAAGGGAGGAAAAACCTTTGTAAAAAAGAATGTGTACAGCCCTTAGGCACAGTGATGTATTTATTTCAGTTTGAGCCATAAACAGAGAGTAACAGATATAAACTATTGCATTAGCTGCATGATCTGGTCCTATCCCTTTTACACATTCTTGGTTTCAGCACCAGGAAAGTTACAGTGACTGCAAATAAATATCTAATAATTGAAATCATGTTGTTAACACCGTACTTCTTTTAGCTTCCAAGCTAGTTACACTAAAAATCCATTTATATATGTTACATCACATTTTCTTTGGCATAGCCCTACTTATGCAAAACAATCTATGATTCCTGTGTACTAATTTTTACTTAAGCAGATTTTAAGCTCAGGTTCCAAAAGACCTTTGAATTTTAGGAAAGGGATCTTGCATACCTTGTCTTGAAAACAGAAAAAATATATTTGAATTAAAATAATTTTTAGAGTGCCCTTGGTTGTACTAAGTAATGATATATAGTCTATAGGAAGGACTATAATAAGTAGAATGTATTAATTTACATAATTTAATAAATTTTATTAGTTTATCATCCTTACATTTGGAATACTAATCCAGATATGTAAACTATTTCTACATTTCAGAAAGAGTGCAGCAGCAGCAGCTCACAATTTCTCCTTTTCAGAATGTAGACTGGAGTAGAAGTCAGTGAATATTTGAAATGAACTACACTGGTTGGCTCAGTACAGAGGAAAACATCTTTTTAAAAGACACATTTTGACAATTAGAATTTGCTTTAAAACCAAACTTTGGTGAACACAAAATACACTAGCATGTGCAGAGTTTCTATTTCTAGCTGAAGTAAACAGTGACATGAGAAAAAACCCTCTAAGAAAATTGCAGAACAGGGATTCAGATCTGAATATTAAATTGAACTCACATGATAAATTGTTTTCAGTGGACTTGGTGTTTTAAGGTGAATCTTGCCTTTCTAAATTACATGAAATTTAATTTTTAAAAAGCCTTTCCATTACTTTAAGTAAATTTACTGTAGGTCAGTATGTTCTAGCTGAGAATCTAGCACACAGATCACAAAAATAAACACATACAATTGAAAAACAAACAACAGCTTAAAGCTTTTAATTGAATAACAGTGGGAGGAACATGATTCAAAAAACACTAAGAAAATAGAAACTTCTAATATAGAGCCATTTTTTAAATAAAATTAAAAATTAAAACATTGAGACAGAATTAAAATTTCTCCAGCTTGATGAATACACAGTGACCGTCTGGGAAAAACGTCATGACACATTGTTTTAATTAGAGGTCAAGCCCTGATGCATACAGTCACATCCCAGCATGCAGGCTTAACAAACAACTTAACTTTATTTGATCACTGTTTTGTCTTTTTCCTCACAAAAGAATGATGTATAAAAGAATGGTAAATGTTTTGGTGGTTTAAGCCACAGCCACAACAGGAGTACTACATAATATATACAATTCGCATATGTACAAGTGCTTTTAGCATGGATATTGCCTTAGTTGTGCTGTATGAGGTTCTTAAGTATGTAAATTAAAAGCTAGAGTACTATTTCCCTGTAATAGAACAGGAAATGTATCAGCAAGTGGGTAAGAAGACTTAAACACTTAAACTGAAATGATGAAATGATCATGAAGCACTTTCACTGCACTCTGCGGTTGATCATGACTATCAGAAGTTTAAAAAATGCACCTTGTGGGCCACCTCTTATAATTCACAACTGTTTCTTGTTTATGTTCCATTAAACAATCTGGACTGTTGAATATACCTTGCACAGAAAAAATGAATTAAACTAGAGATCTAAAGTAAGAGAGGTCTCAATATGGTACCCATGAAGTAATACAGCTGTTACCAATATATATATATATTGTTTCTCTGTTCACCTTGCAGTAACTAACTAGACTGTAAAATAACTCTTTCACTAATACTGGCCAGGAGACTGGCTTACCTCATTAGTTCAGATTTGTTAACTTATTTGTCAGAGAACTTCAACACTCAAATTGAACCCCCAGCCTCATTCTGTTCCTCGCATTTACATTCCCAGGGTACAGATATTCTGTGCTTATATAATTCATACTCTTGGTATAGGAAAGCAGTGTCGTCACTTCGTAATGTTACAATCTGTTGTGGAATACAATATGATAATGAGGAACAGTGAATAAGAAAATAATTAACTCCTTGGTAATCATTTTATAGAGTCAAGCTGACCCAGTTTATTATTTGTCTCCAGAGACACTGAGATTTCATAAACATACACAACCAATCCTGTGCTGGGAACCAGATAACCCCAGACAAAATTGCACAATCTTGGTCAGCGTGTCAGCATGTTATCTGCTCAATTATGTCTTTGCGATGCTATGTCTACATCTTTTAGAAGAATAAACTGCAAAGAAACTTTACATTTTAGGAGGATGCGGTATAATTATTAAAACAGGTCTGTGTTTCACATTTAGCAGACAAATTATTCAGACTTATCTGTGCTCTCCCTGTTTTGAACTGCCCTCCATTTTTCACACAATGGACAGCAGTAGGCATTGTTTCTACTGTTCAGGACCTATTCATAGTTGCACACAAGTATATTAATAGTTCAGTATTCTCCTGTATCCCACTTATTACTTAGTTACAAACTTCAGGGCAATATTCACATCAGGATGGTGTTGTGGCTTTTCCTGGAATTCTCATTTTTTTGTTTTTTTTTCCATGGTGCAAAACAGTAGCAACCCATGACAACGCAATGCCTTTAGGATGGAGGTGACTAACCACACTGTGAAGCCTCAGACTGTGCTGTCTTTCAAGAACTTAGCTGGGAAATTCTAAATTCCTGAGGTGAAACTGTCTGCCTGAGGTGATGACAAGTATTGTTTTGCAAGAGTTTAATTGCACCAGGTAAAGCTGCAATGATTTGTCATGCTTTCTTCTTACCAAATTTGAGAACACTTTCCAAGAGCTTGTTATTTATAGGTTGGCAGATTCTGAGTTATTATATGATTATCTTAACCATTTTATTAGCTACAGGGGCTAAAGTAAATGGGCTCAATTACCTAACATGATTACCATGTGAAAAGAATTATTTCTTAATTATTAATAAAATTAATACAATTGATTATTAATACAGGAATACATAGTAAAGGATTCCATAGCACTGTAAAACATTGAGGCAGATTGCACATGAGTTTGCATAGGTGTTTTGCATGAAAAACTAAGTGAAACAAAGTGGTCAAAAAGAGGGAACTTTAGTTCCAAGGCTGGTCTTCCTCAGCCTCCTGAATTTTTCCCAGCACTTGTTCCAGTAACTTGAGAGCATGGTGTGGTGTTCTCCATAGCTAAGCACAGGAAGCGTTGTTTGGAGTGAAACCTGATACCATCTGTGTTAGCTTTGCGTGGCCTGGTTATTTGGTATGAGGAGGGATGAGGAGAAAGGAGGAGGGGGATGGGTGAGAGGGACTTCTGTGAGAAGATGCTGGAAGCTTCCACCATGTCTGGCAGAACCAATCCCTGATGGCCCTGTGGACATGCTGCTGGCCAAAACTGGGTAAATGAGAGAGGCTGGTAACACGTCTGAGATAACACATTTAAGAAGAAAATCAAAACAAAATGGGGTAAAGTGTTAATTCCAGCTAGAGAAGAGGAGGAGGTGAGAACATGTGAGGGAAACAACATGGAGACACCAGGGTCAGTAGAGAAGGAGGGGCAGGAGGTGCTCCAGGCGCTGGAGCTGAGATTCCTCTGCAGGCTGTGGTGATGACCATGGTGAAGCAGCTGTGCCCCTCAGCCCATGGGATCCAGGGAATGCAGAGATCCACCCCAGCCCGTGGGGGAGGTGCCCATGCCGGAGCAGGTGGATGCCTGGAGGAGGCTGTGATCCAGTGGGAGACCCGGGGGACAGAGGGACCCTGCAGCCTATTCTTGGAGGACTGCACCCTGTGGAAGAGAGAGCCATGCTGCAGCAGTTTTGTGAGGGCTGTGTGGCCGTGGGGGGAGTTCACACTGCAGCAGGTGTGGTGTGGCTGCTGCTCCTGAGAGTGGACCCATGCAGGGGAAGTTCAGGGAGAGCTGTCTCCCGTGGGAGGGACCCCACGGCCTCACAGGGGAAGGAAGTGCTCTGCTGGAGCAGAGGGAGAAAATCTCGGTGATGAACTGACCAAAACCCCCATGCCATGTCTCCCTGAGCCGGTGGGAAGGAGGGGGGATTAGAGGGAAAAGATGTTTTAAGGGCTTATTTTACTTCTGATTATCCTCCTCTGATTTTGTTAGTAATAAATTGACTTTGTACTTCTGAGCTGAGCCTGTTTTTCCCTTGAAGCATTTTCTCCCAGTCCTTATCTCACCTCATGAACCCTTTAAATTTCTCTCTCCGCTGCCCAGCTGTGGCAGGGGAGGGTGAGTGACTGTCGTGGGTGACAGGCGCTTCGCCAGAGTCAAACCATGACACTGTCCGACAATGATGTTTTATCTGGGAGCATATTTTAACCAATGTGGTTGCAAAGAACAGAAATAACTACCCTATTGAAGAACTGTAATAGCATTTTGATACTTAGAATAAAAATTGTGATTAAGGAGGTTACATTTCAGAATTTGTAGCCTTTCTGATGTGTTTACACAGAGGAAATGTGAACCATTCAAGGAGGCTCTCAATTTTGCCGTGGTTTCATAAATAAATGCATTAATATTAAATTATTATTATATTTTATGTTAATCAGATCATATTCCCCTTTCTTCCCCAAAATATTATGTGACTAACTAGAATGACTATTTATTTAGCTAACTCGCACCGTCATCATTGCTGAGGCTGCTCAGGCAAAGCAACTCCTTCTCAGATGATCTTTTGTCTGCTGATTCTATAAGTACATGCTTGGGTCTCAGCTGCTGCACATGAATGATATTTTAGGTTGTGAGAAGACACCACTTTAAGCCTTTCTAGCTTTAGGAAACATGTAATAGCAAATGTAGTATTTTTGTGTCATGAAAAGTTTTAGATAGATGTTAAGATTTATGTCAGAGTAACTTCAGTTCTTTCATTGTAAATAGTTGTGTCATGCATTATTCACTATTTTAAACAATGTCTATAATGCCAGGAACTTTAAATTATCTCAAAAAAATTCAAATTAAACTACAATTATTGCAAATTATTATCTACTTTACTCAAGTGATCTACAAAGTCTCAGCTAACAATGAATTATCTGCCCTTTTTCTAAAGACTCACATTCCAGGCATCTCAATAAGGAACTTATATCTTTGAAAAAATTCCAAGTAATTAGTAAGAGTGAGATTTCTGTAAGACCTCTATTTTATATAAATGTTTAAATGGTTTTATGCTATCACATAAACATTACTGGGTTTTAAATGTCAGGCATTTAAATTCTGAGTTTTAGGAAATTAATTTTCTAAAAGTATATTGACTCTGAAGTTTATTGCTTTGAGTATAACTTTTTAATATTGTATGAAAAAGCCATGAAAAAAAAGAATATTCTTTGGCAAGCAAAATCACCACTATTTTATCCACCACCAAATGCTGATGTATTTCCAGCACCTGGGGTACATTCAGGTCAATTTATAATATCTAAATTTCCTGCCTGTATAGATTCAACTTACAGGTCTGTTGTTTTAGGGTTACTTTTATTTTGTAAATGAATAGGAAATCTTAACTTTAACTGTCATTTATAAGCTAATTTTTAATAAGGAGCTTTATATTTTTGTCACATCCCAAGCTGCTTATTTGCACTTTGATCTGGAGATGTTTGGTGAATTTTGGCAAACCCATCATTCTCAGTGCAGGAGGGAAGAGAACTTATGAAGTCATGTGGTTGGCAGTAAAAGATTCTAAAAATAAATGTTTCACTACTAATAGATATCCACTTATGTGACAGTAAAACCGTGGCAGTCCCTCAGCTGAGAATTACTGGTATTTGCAGCTGTACAGCTTGTAAAGTATGCCTTGAAAAGCTTGCTGTTTCTGGTGAAAGAAGATCATTACAAAATCTGTGAGTTAGATAGGATAATTTTGGGGGTAAAATAAAAATTGGGGTAAATGCAATCATAACCATCACCATCATTTTTGTTGAGTACATTTTCTGCAATCACAACTTTTTTAAAGTCCTGTCTGTACTCAAGTAGCAGCAGCTGCCAGAGTATCAAGAGATGCAAACAGATTTCTGATACATTGCAACTTATTCTTGGAAGAAGCTTGTATAGAAAATCATAGGTATGATTTTCCAGTGTTTGCTACTCCTCTATTTCATCTTTAAATGGTTCTTGAAGAGTTAAAAAGAAAACTGTGAGCACTCTCCTTGCTCAAGAGCCTACCAGCACATGTAGTTGAATAACAGTTAGGTCAGATGCCTTTGGGGATAATTCCACACTACCATCTAGTGCCCCTTCTTCCTTTCAGACCATTCCTAAATGTCAGTAGGCCGTCCATCTCTGCTGACCCTGGAACACATCAGTCATGAAAATGCATATCTTTTAAACTGTTCCCTGAAAAAACTCTGAGTGATCTTCAACTGTCTTAACGTAAGAAGCCAGACATTCTCAATTGTTAGACATCTATGTGGATGGTATTATACTTTTTTGTCTATTCTGACATATAATCAAGACACTGTTAGGGATCTGAAATAGCTTTAATTGTTTATGTTTAAGCAATGGAACCATAGTAAGTGTATCTAATTACTTGTACAAGTTTTTTGAAATTACAGGTTTTGTTTAGATTTCATTGCAATTTCACTTTAGACTTATTTATGTGAAGGGTTTTTAATGACTCTGTAACTGAGGTGAACCCAGTCATGAAGAACAGTAATGATGTCAATATGTTGATAGAAACCCATTTTCCTCTCAAATATGCCTGTTGATTTTCTATTCATTTCCTGGAATTATTTCACTTGAATGAAGAGGTTGTACTACCTGTAAATATTACCTATTATCTTTAACAGGAGCTGCATATATGTAATGAAACTCAAACATCTTTAGAATGGGCATATGATTTCCTCTGAATGGCAGATAGCACATAGGGATAATGGCATGTACTGGCATCTTCGTTACTCTCCTCCAGCAAAAGTAGCAGTCTCTATAACCATTCTCAAGCAGTGTATGTAAACTGAATGATCCCATTGAAACCAAATGGATTTATAGCTCTTTGCCGTATTGACACTGCTTTTATACTATTGCAGAGTTTTTCTGATTAGAATTGATATTCTATCTGTCTTCATGCAAGGTAAGTAACTATATTGATTGCTCCTTACCAGTATCTTCCTTGAATAACCCTGCCAAATTTTTCCTGTGAAATTCAGCTGAACTTATTAGTGTCTTCAACACGATGGCCATTGGCATCAAGTTTCCTCATATTCACATTTTTTAATGTAGTCTCACATGAGCATTTAACAACTCTGACTCCAATCACTGTTTTCTGTACATATTCTTTAGATGTTGGCTGTTACTGGCACCTCGTGACCAGTTTATTGAAACTGCCTAGCCAGCCTAACCTACAAATTGCATGGTGTTTAGTATAATGCTTTGAGATAACTGGAGGCTGGAAAGTTCTGGGGAAGCTTATTACAAAGATTTATAATGTTGCTAGTGTGTTTTCAGTATACAATAGATATAGCATGGCCGCAGCAGCTGTATTGGAAGGTCAGTTGTTCCCTTATCCTACAAGTAACAGATTTTCCAACAATCAAAGTGATCTGCTAAGTTCATCAAATAGAAAAAAAAGGAAACATCCATGGGTTTAAAAATCCATTAAACACACACAAGTACTCCACCAGTTGTGTACATATAGTACCATACACTTAATAAAATTTTTTGTTCCTTATTATGGGCTGAGTCTTCTAATAGTTCCTTTTTTAATTCCTCTACAGATGCAGTTAATTTCTGTATGGCTCAACACTGGCCCTCAATTTTGCTTAGCAGTGAAACTTCTGATAAAAATGATATCGAGCACAGGGACACAAAAAACATTGTAAAACATCTGGACCAGTAGCATATTTGATAGAAAAATCTGTTCTGGTTTTTCAAAAACTCGTTTGATGTTTTTAGCAACTGCAGATTATACTTTGGAAAAGTGATTTGGGAAACTTATAGGAGAATAATTATATCTCAAGTCTTAAAACAAAATTATCATGGCAGAAGTTGCACCAATAGAAATCTGAATGCAATACTCAGCCATGGAATTTTAGATTTAGGAGAGAGGTCTCTAGGTTGCATTCATTTTGATACCTACTTTACACAGTGACTGAAAAAGAAACACATTTCCACTGTTTGTTCCTGCCACAAAAGGAAGAGGGAGAATCTCTCTTAAAATTTTGTTACTTCCATGGAAGGTGGAAAGACTGTGAAATACCTGTGTTCCATCTGCATGAGAGGCATTTTTAAAATAATTCTTTTTGAAAAATATTTCTGCTTCAGGGCACAGTAAAGTGTTATCTTTTCACAATCAGGATAGTATGATACATTTTTCTTTTTTTCTTTTTCATTACGTAATCACTGAATAGTGAAATAACTGTGGCTTACTGTCCTCAAGAGCAGTCCTCCTCATCTCACAGTGGCTGGGGAGCAGGGCAAGCTGGGGTCAGCCAGGACAATCCCATCCCTTGAGACCAGGTGCCTTCAGGGGTATGGGGACAACCTGTGACGCAGGGGTGATAGCATGCACCATCCAGACGTTGCCCATGGAAACAGTGAGAACGTTTTCAGACAGTGTGTGATCTGGCTCGTCAGACTTTATTGATTCAGGAAGGCAGTGGCTCCTGATATGACTTAGGTATGCTTAGATTACTTGTGTACCCCGTGCAGCTGGTTGCCTGGTGCTCCAGCTGTTCACACTGGTGGTTTGCTAGATGAGTCTGTTCTTTTCCTATTGCCTGCCAACCTGCCCCAGGCATGGGAAGCCTGTTCGACTGGGTCTGGCAGCTGTGGAGAGCTATGAGTCACAGCTCTTACTCTGTTCCCAGTGGCTGTAATTATGTCTCTTGCATCTGTGCCTGGACTGTGTAGGAGATGGTGGTTTTCCTTGGTACATATGATGTGGCATACTTCTGCCCAGCCACAGGCATGAAAATTTCCTTTGGGTCACCACAGTCTTTTACACAGAAAAGGGAGACAAAGCCATTATGTCTTGTATATTCTGCTATGCTATAAATAATTCTTTATTCATTTATACATTCATAATTTCCTTTACTTTAGAATCTCTAACCTTTTCTAACTTAATGGAATATTTTATAAATTTGAACAGAGTTGCAGTTTTTTGATGTAGCTCAAATAAACACTACTCTTGTCCCTAATTAGCAGAGGGCACTAGTGCATCTGGTAACTAGGACAGACATGTTTACCTAAATTACATCTGCCTAAATTAGGGGATTATATTCCAAGGTGCCTTCCTGACACCAGAGAAAGAGAGAAGAAAAGGGCATTTAAATAGGCGTACACAAATAAAAGCTGGGGAATGCATGCGTTATCTTTCCTCTTAAGTCAAACTGATAATGGCTTTAGTGTTTGGGTAGCTTACTGGACGTCCAGTTGTATAAAATGCTATTTTATTTTAATTCTCTTGTTATACTCACCCACAGAGAAGCTTATCTTAATCTCACTTCATATTGTGTTAAGGATACAAACACCATTTAATGCTTTTCTTCCCACTGCAATTCAAGGCTACCATATTTTCCACAGCAGTACAAGTAACCTGAATTCTTTGTTTAGAGTCCTGAAGTCTGTAATGCTCCAGTATTGCAGACTGGAGTTCCTCATAGTTACCAAAAAAAAAAAAAAAAAAAAAAAAAAAGAGCTTTGAAATGCAGGCTGTGTCCTTGTGGTATTTGTTTCAATTACATCATGCATTGCCCCTAGCTTTATATTTCCGTTGAATGGCATATTGATTATCTAAAGTACAGAATAGTTTTCTGTGGGGAACTTGAAGGTTACATAGATACAGAACAAAAAGAAGAGAACTTTATTGGGTATGTTTCAAGATTGCTTGAGAATTACTTACTCCTTGTGAAAGTGGATAGCACTGAAATAATTGTCAAGCCTGGTATTTCAAAATTACGAAACTGCTGACAGGAAAGAGACATTAATTTTTGCACCGGAACGCCTAGAGATTCATTAACCACAATCTGCCTATCACTTGGTGTGCTTTTGAATTGTGACTTTTACAAACCCCTCTTTGTAGTGGCAGAATGCTAGCATTGCTTGGTACCTAGAAAATATGAAACTATAATGATGTCAACCTGGCACAATGCACATTGTAAACTTCTGCAATGGAAAATCTGTTGTTTAACCAAGTTTAAACACAAAGTACTAAGGTATCAGCAAGTGTATTTTACTAACCCATTCTTGATTAAAAAAAAAAAAAAAAAAAAAAAATAGAGTGCTTTCTTTCCCTATGATTTCTTTATCTCTTTTTGTTTTTTCTTCTCCTAGCTCTTTGCCATTTTTTCATTTGTGGGTTATTGCAATTTTCCCCACTTTATAAAATAGGCAATAGAGTTAGTATTTTCCCGTGCAGTTTGACAAGTAGATGAAGTGAAAGGAGTTACTTTAAAGCTTCTCCAGAGGAAAGTCTGACCTCATTCAGCTGCTAACCACTACATATCTATGCTCCAATTAAAATTTGATGCTGAATTAGCAGTTCAAGTTGGTGTTGAACATACTTTGCAGGATTTTGCATTCCATCTTGTAGTAGTATTAATATTCCAAATAACAAATAACAAAGTAACAAAAATGTTACTTATCTGCTGGCCTTTTTTTTCCCTCTGTATTGTTTTTGTTTGACCTTGCCCTGCCTTGCCCTTTTCTCAAAAAAGCATGAAATCAAAGTTCATTTGTTTCCCTGATTGGGAGAAAAATTCAATGTAGGCTCATAAATCATATTAATGATTTCATTCAAATTCAGCTGGGAGGTATTATTATTAAAATAGTTTCTCTTTATAAGCAATTGAATTGTTTGAAAAATGCTGTACTTTAAATAATGTTTGCAGAACAAAATCCTAGTTTGGAATGCCCTGTACAGCTGTATAAATGAAGTCTTGTATATATATGTGTGGCTTCACTGGAAGTGGGGAACAAACTGCATATTGGAGATTTTTACTCTGGTCTTGGCTCATCTACGAAAACCTGTTGAGAGGCTACTGAGTGGGCCATCTGCACCAGATGCTCCAGAAGGACGTTCTGAGATGTGGTCCATATGTTTCTGCCAGTTTAACTATAGGCAATTGATAATAGAGGCTATCCTTTTGTCTGCATAAAAATGTTTCCCTCTATAGGAATGAATCCCCTTCATTGAGTTCTTCATGAGCTCATTAATTTACTCATTTTTGCCTTCTCTTTTCTCTCCTTGTGTCCAGTTATTTTTTCTGTTCTCTGATTTTTATATTGTTCTGGCCTGCAAGTTGCCTCTAATTGCTTATATCAGTTGCTTAGTCATGTACATGTAAAACTTCTGAGTTGAACTTTTATGTAAAAATAAATTGGTTTCCTACCCTAAAGGGGAAAATTGAAATACTAGATAATGAACATACACTGCCTACTCAGATTTGACATTTCAATTTAAAAAAAAACAAAAAAACCTCTTTTCCTAATACAGACAAGGCTGCTTTCACAAAGACTCCTTTGACAATGGTTAAAGTCAAAATGCACATGTGGATTAGCATTCTCTATGAAGCCCATTATCTGCTTTGAAGATCAGTTCATTAAAATGTGTCCTGCTTCTACAGTACAGAACTTGTGAAGACTACTGAGGTTGTAAAGAGAAGTATCTTAAGAGTTGCTATAGGTCTGTATAAAAGTAAAAACTCACCACAAAGTTGAGCTTCCTGGGGTATTCCAGGGTTTACTGAAAGTGACTTTGTTGTTGTCATTTCCATAAGAGCTGTCATGGACTTCTATTCTTTAGGAAAAATAACTTTCCTAGGAAGGAATAAACTAATTTAATTAAAGTAATATACAGACACAGACAAACACATATATGCACACACCCATACTGAAATGACTCTTCTTAATCAGTTTTCTTCCTTTCAAACAGGCATTTTTACATCCTTTGTCTGTACTTTTGTCCTAGTTTGAAGGATAGGTGTCTGCCAATAAAGGCGGAAGCCCCTCTTTGAAATAGAGAATGTAAATCCTCTCCCTCCCAAGTATTATAATTGTTTGAATCAGGAACTATAAGGCAGAGATAAGGGGGTAGGAATACCAGCTCTTTACTAATATATCTAACCGGACAAACAGAAACAACAGCGGCTATGAAAATTAACAAAACAGAATAAATAGCTCAGTTCCAGTCCTTTCTTGAGGCGCAGACACACTCTGCCTGCGCTCGGTCCTGGTGGTGGAGGCGGGGCAGAGCCCGCACAGCTGCGGAGGTGGCAGACGGGAGTGGAGGTGGGGGGAGGTGGCAGCAGCCGCGCTGTGTCCCAGGTGGGAGCAGCGGGGAGGGACAGCTCCCTGCTCACCGTTTGAGTCCTGGTGGTCAGCTGTGGTCTCAGAGGTAATAGGCTGGATGTAGGGCAGATGCAGGAGATCCGACCACACAGAACCTGCCTGGCTCCCCTGTGTTCCGACCGTGTGGGCTGCAGACGGGGCGTCCTTCTCCTCAGAGTTCGCCAGTGAAAGAGCAGTGCCCGGAAACCTGCCCCCACCTACCCCTTTGTCTAAAGTCCTGAAAAAAACCTGGGCGTAACCTGCATAACAATGGCAAAAATTCTTTAAACTGAGACAGTAAGAGTACAAACTCCAACCCTCAACAACTTTTTACAGGATATATGTAGATATCCTTACTTTTATTTAAAGAGGACTAAAACACAGTCCTCTTTACTCTGGTAATTTAAAAATATTAATATTTTACGAGCAAAAAATCTTGCTAGGGAAATCAGCTGACTGAAAGTTGGTCTCAATTTTAAGTGTTTTGTTAAGTTTTAAGTGTTACATTTGGAAATCAATAGGGAAAATTAAGATAAACCAATTACACGGTGGTCCCTAAATAAATTGCAAATGATCCAGCAGAGTGGTCAGAATTTCAGATGAGATTTTGATATCTCTACTCACAGAGAGGCCAGTTCACCAGTGGGTGAAATGGCAACTTTGATAATAAAATCAGTAATTATTGGGAAAAGCATTCAGAACACACAGGTAAGAACTGAATGCTTCTAAAAGATTTTTTTCATTCCATATTTCTAACTAACTTCTTTTCTACTAATTGTCTTTAGAATAATTTGAAGAAAGTCTTGCTTCCTAGTTTTGATTGTTTCTTTCTTTTACACGGATGGCAAGTAATGATGTTGCTCACACAGACAAAATGCAGTTCAGAGTGGTGGCTTTGGAGAAAGATGGTGGAACTTGGCTGAAGACTGTGGATTACATTTTCATTTAAACATTTTAAAATATATTTTAGCAAATTAAAATATAGTTTAAAATAATGTAAAAAATTCTTGGTTTATTTTTGCTTGAGAACACTCAATTCACATGAGAACATACAATTAGCAAAAATGGACTGCTAAGTATGATGATAGCAGTAAACAAATATTTAATTTGAAAACTAGGGAAGTTAAAATGAATATTTAGAACTATTAAAGACAAAAATTTGACAAATCAGAATCAAAAGGAAGTATATGACATCGAGAAGAAAGTAGCATGACAACTATAGTAGAACAATCAGGAATCTTTAATTGGGATGCAATAGAATATAAGATTCTGATAAAAATTAGTTTTTGTTCTTTTTTTTAAAAAAACAAGGATATATATTCACATATCACATATTCACATGACAGAGTTTTGTTACTTCATCAGAACTAGAGAAATTCTCAAACAGGAATAGTTTAAATGGAATAATTTAAAATCAACAAGATTTTAAATTCAGTAATTTCCATATAGTGTTTAAGGACTTGGAGAATGAGTTTAAATGAGTTTAATTGATCTCAAAACCAATTATTACTAATGGGGATTCCACTTATGAAATTTTTGTAGTGGAATCTTGAAATAATCTCAGTGTTGCTTTAAATTTTTTACCACTATTTCTTAAAATTACTGGCATAAAAAGTGATAAAGTTCTACAGAGAGGTAAGGAAGATATTTTGTACTAAAACAAAATGGTAAATATATTAAAAAAAGATATTTCTATATGGTTGTATGTAAAGTTATGAAATAAGGTACTCAATGTGACATCTGCACAGAGATTTGAAGCAGAAGAAATCTTCGTAGAGAAGCAGAAAAATGAAAGTTTAAGAACATCTGCTCCAAAAGGTGCTTGGATAGAGGACAAGCTCTCCTCGATGTGCTTTCTGCTGCTGAGGTGTGTGAGGCTGAGCAGCTGTCCCAAAGGTGTCGTTTCTGATGTAAACATGTGGAGAGCAGCATTTTAACCAGCACTTTTGGAAACCCATACACAAGGAGTTTGGATAGGTTCCTGCTCCTCTTTCTGGTAAGGGCTGCCTTTTCCTACTGAAAAACGTGCGCACCTTTGCTCTCTTTATCCATACATGTGCAGATGCTCACAGCAACTCATTCTGTCTATTAACCATGTAGAATTACCTGCTAACCAGCCCCCAACTCAATCCTGACAGCTGAAAAGTGTAGCTTCTCTCCTTGCTGACTGATCCAAATGAAGTTCACTCATAAACTGTTGTGGAACCCTGGAAACTGGGTGTTTTCAACTTTCTCTGCTGTTAGGCACTGACCCCCACAAGAACACTGTTTTTCACCTGAGGCCTTGGAGAAAGCCTCCAAAATTAGATGATAGAACTAGAATCACTGGTGTGTAGTTTGAATAGAAGTGTGGTATCACATGGTGAAGAATTTGGAATTTGGAGTTTTAGAATATAGTAATAGGTATAAGGCAAGATGGAGGTTTTAGGGAGGAGATTTCCTTTCTTCCTCATGTTCTTCTTGGATCTACGTAGTACTTTTTAATTGGATGGAAAATGCCGCACTGCAGGTCACGGGTATTGGTCATTGGGTCAAAAGTAAAAATAATTTAGGTGTTAGTTTTTAATTGGACAATTAAGCCTTAAGAGACCTTGTAATGAGTGAGATTCATTGCCATTTCTTCATTTTTAACTTGTTAGCTAGAAGTGCTGTAGCACTCACTGTACTAGAGATAAGAATTAATAAGCAACTGAGGCTGAACACGAAATTCCGTCTCTTGTGCTTTTAATCCCAACTCTGACTGAAGATAAAAAAGAAGATAAAAAGCGATAAGGAACCACACTTACAGCTGAGCAGACTCACATAGAAAGCAGTTATTGGTGGTGTTAAATTGAAGATAGGGTGGACTGCAGTGACACAGCAAACAGATTGGACAAAGAAGCAAATTGCCCAGCAGCATGTTTACCCACAAGACAGACCTCTTTTAAACCCACTCCATCCCATTTTCCTCCCTGATCAACCTTTATTCCTCCTTTTTCTCAGTTGTGGCCCTTCCCATAAATATCCTGTAATAGATACTGGTCAGTTTTACAGTCTCCTTGTAACATACTGGAAGAAGTCCACAGTCCACAAGCCCCTGTGGGACTCACAATAGTCTCATTTCCTCTTCCTTTCCTGATAAATTCCTGATTCCTCTTCCTGATTCCTCTTCCTGATCTGCTGGAAGATCATTTTTATGACCAGATTTGTGGGATTTTTAGTGACCCATCAGTCAGATTAGAGCTCTTTTCTTTGCTGATGTTTTCTTCATTTCCTGTTCCACAGAACTTGTTCGTCATGTTTTAGTACATTACTTTTACAGTATCTTTTGTTAAGATTTTAGACTGAATAACTAATAATCACAGACTATCTGAAAGCAGAAATGCTTCCATTCTGCTTGTCTCCACATTAATGATTAAGAAAAAGCTGAGAAAGAATTTCCAAATACTACAAATACATATGGGTACTTGTACCCATAGCCATTTGGGGATGTAGGGGGATATATGAAAGAAAACACAAGATTTTGATTAGTTACTGAATAATTAAACATAAGAGGATAGGTAAAGGAATATCAAGCAATGATATATGACAGTAAGGGCAGAGCAGTAATCCTAAAAGACACGTAGAAGCATTGGAAATTACTCTTTTGACCACCTTCCTTATTTTTTCCGTATTTTTCCTTCAATGGGACTCCCTTTCTTGTTTCTTTGGATGTTTCTATTACTAAGTCTGGAGTAATATTATTTGAACTTGTACTGTTTGAGTTACAAGGATTGTTTGGAATATTAATTCAAACAAAATAGAAATTGCAATAAAAGAGATTTAAAACATTCTGGATCTTTTTTAGCAAGTAACTACAAGACTATATATAGGCAGATCACTTGGATTTCACTGCATTTACTGCTTCTCCTTACTGGACTTGATGCATATCTCTTCATTTTTCATTTTCTCAGTGATACTGAAATTTTAATAATGAGTTTTTAGGAATGCTAACTTCCAAAAATCTACTGAATAGCCTGTGGTTACCTATAAACAACTGTCTTTGTAAAATCTGGTTATAGCTTTAGAGACTGGAGTTTTTTTGGGTAGTACCTTCAAGTCCACAAATGTCTTATCAACCTTCTGTATGCTTTGTGGTAGTCAGATTATTAGTGTTCTCATAAAAACTGCAGTATATAGATAGACATTTCCTTGATATCAAGTAATTTTTCAATTATCTTTTTTTATATATTTGTGGAAACTATTTGTCCCTTTTCAGTTTCACGTTAGTGTCAAATATGAGTTAGACACTTAATTCTCCCCCTTGGAGTTGTAGTTCAAATTTTATTCTCACTGAAATTTTTTCAAGATTAAGTCTTAATTTAATTTCCTAGTGTAAGATACATTGTGGAGCAGTTTATGGTTATGATCCTTGAAAATACTTTTTTTAAATATTGTGGGTGTTTCAAAATATTTTTAGATTGAAATAGCTGTTTTCATTTATATATTTATGATACGTAAATTTATGTTATGTTATGTTATATTATATTATATTATATTATATTATATTATATTATATTATATTATATTATATTATATTATATTATATTATATTATATTATATTATATTATATTATATTATATTATATTATATTATATTATATTATATTATATTATATATTATATTGTCATGTCATGTCATGTCATGTCATGTCATGTCATGTCATATTAATATCTGTCCTTTTTCAAAATCTTCTGTGCTTCCAGAATGATCCTGATAATTCTGGAGTTTTCTTAAATATTGATATTTGTTTACTGACTCTTTTGATGGTAGGTTTTCTGACAACAGAGTAAACTTACTCCCATTTCTTTTATCATAGTTTACCTAAAAATTTACTCCTGGAAATCTGCTTGAAAGATGCACATCACAATCTTGTACCTTTTTCCATGTTTTTCAATATTGCATACATCCCCTTTTACCATTGTCTCTTTATTTTCTCTATGCCAAGAAATTACACTAATTTCTTAGCCCTAGAATCTGGATAATTAGAAAAAGTGTTTACATTTAGTATTTGGTTTGGACTTGCTCTTACATTTGCTCTATTGGTAGGTGAATCTATCAGGTGCATAAAGCTGTAACTCTTTCCACTATAAGAATATGCAGTTTGTGCAAAGGTGTCCTTTTCTATTAGATACCTGTTTTAAAAAACTGTAAAACTAGAATGTTGCAGATCAAGTAGTAATGCTGGCTTGCTGGACAAATTCATTTTGAGGGGCTTATTTGTTCTACAAATAATACCATATAATGTCTCTTTTGGGCTTTAAAATGATGAATATTAACAAGTGATATTTGTTCAAAAAACCTGAAACTTTTTTTAATAAATCAATAATTGTAACTATTGTATTTAATTTTGAACATTCTGCAGCACTGTAAATACTGACTTCAATGTAAACTTTAACACCATCCTAGTAAGGTCGGTCTTATTCTTACAAGACCTATTATCAAAACTCAAGGTTTCACAACAAAATTTGGTACATGTGGCATTCAATTACATTTTCCATAAAAAGTGGAAGAATTCTCTGTTGGCAATAAAAATATTATTGTTATACTTTGATTGCAATGAAATATTTTGACACAAGTTTTATTGGAAGAAAACACGAGCCGTGTTGCAAAACCAGAGGATGCCTCACAATAACGTGTGAATTTGTTTTTTTCCATATTGTTGGGGGTTGGCTTTTCCTTTCCTCTTTGACTGTGGAATTTCTTCCCATTGACGTGCGATGGCTAGGTCCTTGAGACAAGGGAAGGGGGAACCTCCCTGGTTTTTTGGCAGTTTCTCTTGAAGGAGTGGGGAAGGGGCGGGGCGGGGCGGGGGGAGAAGGGACACCGTGAAATTACAAGCAGGTAAAAGGAGGGTGGGGGGCAGTTCCTGTCTCTCGCTCACTTCAGAGGAGGAAGGTCACTGCAACCACCACCATCTCAATGGCCCGAGCTACCTCTTCTTCTGCTGTCGCACCCTGCTAGGACGCCCTCCCGCTTTCAGCTTGCTGTTTCCAAGCATCCTGCCTCTCTTTTCCATCCCTTCCCATCTTGGACACAGCGCCCCTGCAGCCGTGCGGGGACCATCGCACCTGCCCCACCCACAGGAACCTGCCACGCCCCCTGCAGGCCGTGCCGGGAACTGCACCAAAGGGAAGGTGCCCGCCGCCGAGAGGACTGAACTGGGTTCCTGTTCTTTTGTTAATTCCATGGTTGTTGTTGTTTGCCTTGTTATATATATTAGTAAAGAACTGTTAATCCCATCCCCATATACTTTGCCTGAGAGCCCCTTAATTTCAAAATTATACTAATTCAGAGGGAGAGGATTTACTTTCTCCATTTAAAAAAAATGGAAAGTTGAGGAGGGGAGGTGGGGGCTACTTTCCCTAGCAGTCTTTCAACCTGGAACACATATTCGTCATGTTCTTTTATTGTGATATATTGAAAATCGACTTTGGATTAATTCAAAAAAGGAAATTCGAATATTCCAATATAGTTGATGGAAGGTTTATGGAGCATCTTTGCATGTCTTGATTGAAGCTGCTGGGCTGTGTATATAATACGAGAACTCTTCTTTCCCTAAGCATTTAGGAAAGCCGTAATTTAACTGTGAATAAAAAGGTATCCTTTGTCCTCTTTCCAAGGCATTTCTGACTTAATGAGGGTATGTAGCCATTGAGAATCCTGGTTCTGAAGAGACATAAGCAACTAAGAGCTGAGTACGTGGATGTAAACTACCAACCTGAAACACCAGATCAAATTAAATATTTGAATTATGAATAGTACTGTTCAAAATAGATATACAATTTCATGGTAGTATCTGTATGGAGATTTTGATTTTTGTAATTTTCTGACACTTATCCTTATTTAACATATATCTCATTCAATGTATTTCTTCGTGATTTTAGTGATGATTAATTTACTTCTCTCACAGCTTTTTAATGTAAGTATTCTGTATGCTGTCATCTGCATTTGGGGCTTGAGCAATAGGTGCCCTATGACATCCTCATTTCCTTGCATCAAATTTATGTAATGTGTACGTGATTTTACAATAATATTGCTTGTTTTCAAGAAAAAATACATTATCTACGAGACTACTGGAGATGTATGCAGCAAAACTGCTTAATTTAGGTAAGAGTCACATTGTCATTCTGCTACTGAACAATGTGAAATATACATCTCTTTTTTTGTACCCTGAAAAATGATTGTTTTCATGGGACTACTAGTAAGAAACAAATATACAAACAAAAATATATGGTTTACTTACCAAATATTAACTGAAATAAAGAGTGGTAGAGAAAACACTGGGAAATGTTGTGGCATATGTAATCCAATGAATCTCTGGTTTATCACATTTTTGATCGCTTTATACAAGATAGAATCTTAAAATATGATTCAATATTCTCAGTTTGATTACATACTGACTGGAAAAATCTTACGTGAGCTATATGGACTCAAAACACTGACAACAAAGACCTTTTCCTTCTATTCTGCAGTTAAGAAATCATGTATCACATAAATAAAAGCAGCAAGCTATTCTGCTCCTGTTACTCTCTGCAAGTGATCTGTTATAAAAATCAAATATGTAATCTAATTGTGTTTACAACTATATTTGTTTTAAGTTACTTTGCATCTCTGACATTTTTGTTGCAAAACAATACATGTTATTTTTAGAAAGTAAAGTTTATTTTCTTACTTTGATCATTAAAAATACGCCTTGCACACTTGTCTGTTCAATAAAAAAGTTTGCTTTCCCCTGTAATATTTGTCTTATTGTATGGAATATGTGTTCAATGTCACAGAATGGGATTCAACTATACGTAACAAAAGGTTAAGAAGGATCCAGCCTCTTTTTGCTGTGCAATATGGTTTGGAAGAACAAAATGGTGCTTGTTTTCATAGGAAACACAAGATCAAACTATCCTGCTACAACCTTTTTATACTCAGCAGTTTACGAACGGAGGGAAGGAGTTTGTGGCAATTCCAAAGTTGGTTGATGCGGGATGGAAAATTATAACAGCAAAGAAGAGAGAAGCTCTGCAAGAGAAGCTGCTGCAGAGCTCCTGATGACCAGGGGTTGCCTCGCCACACCTTTCTCATCAGTGCGCCCTGCCTCACCCCTCTGAGACTTACAGTCAATGTCCTACTTTTCTGCAGCAAAAATCTATATATTCTCCCATTACTAGCAATTTGGAAATGAAAGAATTTGTATTTCTTATGAAAAGATGTCTGAAAGTTGGAGTTATGCAAGGGAATGCCAGGGTGAATATTTATGTTGGCTGTTACTGTGAATGCTGACCAGTCAAAAACTGAAGCAATGAAAGCAAAAGTACTGATTTCACCACTTGGGAAAGGCAAATAATGACATATTGAGGCTATTTTTATTCCCATAATATTCTTTAATCTTTTTTCTTGGATTATTTCTTATTAATCTTTTTTTCCATATTTTAAATAAGCAACTATTATTTCTTTAGGAGCATAATTTAAATATTTTCAGCTCTGAAATTCTCTCTAATCATGAAAAGCTTCATAAGACTAGTACTTCTAAAAAGGGGAGACACCTCAAAAAGGACAAATTGTGAACATTTATGTTGAACGTAGCATACAATTTTTTACTGAACATGCCCTGACATGACTTGACTCCATTTTCAAACATATTCTGGAATTTTCAATGCATTCCAGCTAATAACATGATTGACTTTTTTTATTCCAAACCCTTGGAAGAAAAACAAAAGAACAGGAGCTAAATATAAAGATAACATGTAAAGGAATTATTATACTTCCTATATATAGGATTTATGAAATAAATATATGAAATATAAAGTAAGAAAAATATCTAAATCAGTGACAGCACATAGTGTACAGTACATGTCCTCTACAATACAAAATCTGCTATTTATGTTTCTTTTATACTTGTTTATTCTTGCAGAAATCCACACTTCATTTGGATGAAATCCAGAGTATAATGCTCCAACTTTGGAGATGACTCCAGTTTTTGTAGAGAATTGAACCTACACAGATGACCTACACAGGACACTTACAACATAAATCTTTTTGTCATTCTATCCTAAATAGAAGAGGCCATATTTTATCAATACTCTATTTTAGTAGATGTTTGTAATTTGGTAATATAATAGATGAGGGAGTTTAGGTGAAGGTGTACACAGGACTGAATTGTATATACTTTTAAAAAAGATCATGAACAATACAGCAGGACCTCATAGGAATCAAAGTGTATTTTTTCAGTTGTGTATTCTGTGAATGTAAGAGACGTGTAGAAAATACATCAACACTTGAAACATCCAAAAATAGGCAAACTGATTTTTTCCTTGATCATCCCCATCAACCTCCTTGAAAACCAAACAGGAAAAAAAAAGAAAGCCTCCACAGCCTTTGAAAAGGTAATAAATATTTCCTAAGACAGATTTTAAATAAACTGAGACATAAAGCTCCAAATTGTGCAAATAGGCTTTTCCAATTTAAAAAAAAAAAACCCAAAAAAGAACAAACCAACAAAAAAAAAAAAACCAGTTAGTTTTACTGTCAGATCATTTTTCCTAACTTCTTATAGCCGTAGGAGACAAAATTTTTCAAATATTTTGCAGCGTTTTCTTTTGGTTTGGTTTGATTTTTTTTTTTTTCTTTTTTTTTTTTTTTTTTTTTTTTTTTTTTTTTTGTCATTAATAGTTGCATTTTTCATTAAAATAACAGTCTTCACAGACAACAACCTTATTAAAAGCCCTTTTGGCCAGTTTCTTCTGGACAGTCTCTACCATCTGCATTGCTGTATGTCTGGACCCCATTCTCAGTATAATTTGTTGGAGGGAAGAATGAAAGAAGTCTATAACAGAACCTCAGAGACAATTTCACACATCTGTTCCTGCAGGTGATCTTTCATTCTTTTTCATTTATAATTAATGAAAAATAATGGTGCTGACACAAGTTAATTACTATGAAAAATTACAGTTTATGCTATTCATTATTTTAATGGCAAATTACTTGAGCTTTTCAAACACTGTGCCTAAGCAATTAGAAGTGTTCATAAGGATTTCACCTGTGATTTTTTTTTGTATGACTTTGCACTCTGTGTAGTGAAAGGAACACACAATGTTTTTCATTAACTGCTGAGGTAACACAAGAGATATTAATCACTAGTCCTGTATCTGAGGAATGAAAATTAAGAACAAACTGAGCATATGTTGATGTATCAGAGGTCAATCAACAATACAGATAATATTCATTATGGGTAAAATTTTCTCAACTTATCTAGAAGAAATATTATTAAAGCATGTGATTTGAAAAAGATTTAATGTATTTTGGAAATACTGCCATATCTTCACTAAAACATGAAATATTACATAAAACATTACATCTTTAGAAAATAGAATTAATATTCTCCTAATTAACACATTACAATTTGAATAATGTTTATTCCATATCTTGCTTTTCTTATAAATACACAAATCAAAAATTCATAGTCGTATTTCTCATAGCATTATAAATAATGTATATTTTAAACATATGAAACAAGTGTAAGGTATGTATGAGAAATGACTCATCCAATATCTGAGAACAAGTTGCTTTGCTTTTTATTTTAAAAGTTGGATTGAAGAGAAATAGTTTTGCTTTTACTGCTCATCACTGGTATACTTTGAATAACGCTTGGATTAACACAAAAACTAGCTCAAGAAGTGCTGTTAAACCTCCTTATCTTTCATCTAATTGGCTTTCAGACAGATTAAATCCTACTTCATTATTCATCAATCTACTGCTACATTAACCTTATAGAAATAATATCAGTTTCAGGGCAAGGATTATCATGAATCACAGAACACAAACTGTAAAACAGCACTTCAATATACATTAAACATCTGATTCCCAAAACAAAACCAGACTCCCAGGACAATATTTTGCAACATAAAAGAAACCACAGGAAGCATAAAATTAATACATGGAATTAAAAAATAACCTAGAATTCCATACTTTAAAAATACTGTAGACATCAAGTACTATAATTTCCATATTATACTCCTGACTGGAGGGCATCCCTTGAGTATATCAATCTGATATACAAGAAATTAGGAAAAGACAGAAATTTCTAGCAGATCAAAAGCACAGGGGAAAATAACCTCTCAGGAATTACATAACTTGAAGACATTTGTCAAATTATATTTCTTTTGGAATATAAAAATAAATTAACTGAAAACTTTAAACCATATATGTAATACCTCTCATGATTCAGAGGCTAGGATTTATCTTATCTTATCTTATCTTATCTTATCTTATCTTATCTTATCTTATCTTATCTTATCTTTGCATTATAAACAGGACTTGGTAAGAGCCAGGGTGCCTATTAGATCACCAGCAAACTGAAAATATAACCCAGCTCTTATTTTACACCTGTGGCATTGCTGCTAGGCATTTCCAGAGCAAATGTCTGCAAACAACAAACAGATCGTGCCTTTGTAATTCAGACCAACACTCACTGGGGAGTATTCCAATACCACTGAACTCATTTTCATCTGAAGCTAATAAATACATGAACTCAGGGTCTTCAAATCTTGGAGTCTATTATCTACACCTTAACTATCTGTTCCTCCACATCTCTGTTGCTTGCTTGCATTTCATGTAATGGATATATTCAGCAGGAATACTCACCACACCTGCCCAAAAGAAGGAGAAAGATATTCATTTAGATTCTCCGTCTTTTGATCTTGATTGATACCTTACCAGCATATAATTTAAAAAATAATTGGCAATCCAGAATATGGGTAATCATATAAATAAATAGTGTCATTTAAGTTACTCTCCTTGATGTAACTAAGCTTGTGAGGCCTGTGACCTGTGGAAGATAGGAGGATCCATAACCATCACACTGATGTGATTTTTTAAATCAAAATCATTAATGGGTATTTTAAATCCCTAACTGTGGGAGTAACAGAATAAGGGCAAAGGATATTTTTTTTTTTTTAATTTTGATAGCATGAGAAACTTGCACAAATGTTTTCAAACATTATTCATCAAGTAGGACCCATGGAATATTATAAAGCCTAATTCATAGCTTACATTTAATATCTTCTAGTGGGCCAAATTTGAAAAAGCGACTTCTAATAATTTGAGAGTATCTTAGAAGTCCACCTATAATTTCCTTACTAAAGGCAGAAATCAAGAAGATATGACACTCAGAACAGTGTGTCTATTACATATTTACTTGCACATTTTAAATTATTTACCAAAAATAACTAGACAATAAAAATAAAATCTAAAAAATTAGTCAAATTATTAACTTAAAAATGCAAAGGTCATACAATTACACTGCATGTTTGCAAGTGAATGGGTCTGTTAACTGGTTATAGACCCAAAATAAAGAAGCCAGTCACTTATTTATGTGTACTTTAAAATAACATGGAAGATTCAGGGAGTTGAAAGTACATCGTGTTTTAGACTTCTCTTCATTATGTTTTGTTCCAGATTAAGATAGAAAATAATCAAACAACCAAATCAATTTTTTCCAGTTTGGTGACTTCTGCACATCCTGGGTTTTGGCACATATAGAATGAATGTAAAATAGGCTGGTGGAATAAAAGCCTGCCACCAATAGGTCCCAGAAGAGGAATCCTAATACTTATAGCTGAGGCTCAGCATTTTAAACCTACAAGATCTGAGATCAGATGAGTCACACAGATTGAAAGAAATCTGAAAAAAATGTTATTATATCTACCTCTGTAAAATAACCTCAGCTATTTTCCCCCAACAGTCCAAGAACAGAATTAGGCATTTTCAATATGCAATTTGTCTCATTCTAATGTTATTTTCTAATATAGGTCAAAAGAGATGTGCCCATAAGTTCATGATTTATCCCTGTGGATTACAAAGTGAGCCCAGGGTAAATAAATCAGGGACTCAATGTAAACACTTGCATTGTAAATGTCAAAAGGTTGGTGAGATGAATCCATCTTCGTGGCACAAAAAGTCTTCACAGCCCTGCTATAAATTGAGACAGAGACACCAGCAATCAGAAAGAAGCCTGAGAGAAATTATTTATGATTGCTAGGAAACATTATCTATCAGCTGAAAGAATGTCTCCTGCCCCTGCCTGTCTGCAGCCTGGGCAACAAAACATGAGCCATGATCAGTCTTAGTCAAAGGGGAGGTTAACAGCTGGCTGAGCAGTTAAGTCTTTCCCCTCCCATTAGCCTCCCTAAGAAAAATATCTTTATTGACTTTTAAATTCCTCTTTCTCCTGTGCTATCTCCCTGAAAAACAGAAGTCAAGCAAATTTGTTTTGAATTTCTAGGACTGATACCAACATATTTTCTAGCACAAGACACAATCAAGAACTGCTATTCCTTCTTTGTCCTGCTTAAAGTTCTCACAAAATGATGCTCAAACTAACCTGACTCATTTTGATAGGCAAAACAGGAAGGACTTAGATAAGCAACAGACACAGAACATCAATCAGGAATTCACAAGTAGGAAGTCACAAGCAGATAGAAAGAGAGTTATGGCTAAATTCCTCTTAAACATATTTGGATAAAAATGCAGTGAAATCATGCCTACTATCTTGCATAAAATTAATTGAATTATTGGCTGAATTATATGCAGACTGAATTTCTCTGCTGAATTGCAAAATTTTGCAAATCAAACAGAAAAAATCATTCAATTTCAGTATGGAAATTCAGAATCTGTCTGGCTGATGAATCTAATTTTAAACTTGCATTTTGATATTTTCTTCAAAAGACAGAAGTGTAACATCCTAATCCCATCTAAGAAAAAGACAATGATTGCTTGGACCTGTGTGGCTTTTATTCAGTGCTCATTTGTTCTGGTCTGGTCTACAGTTCAGCTTAAGTTAGATGTATCATACTAATCTATTTTGTAGTAGTTGATCAATTAACTTGAGAAAACTCTGTGTAGTGTTGATTCAATCATATAACAAGCATAATTTAAGACAAATCATGCATCAGACATTGATTTTTCTCAACTGTTTGGTAGAATTAGCATCACTAAAAGATGCAGCCAAGCTGAACTAACAATATTAAGCATTTCTGCAATTTGTCTCTTGATATAATGAACATTAAGTGATATAATGACCAACAAAATTAATGATAAAATAAACATGCTAGTTAGATTCACTCCACAGTTCAATTCAAGACAGTGTGACTTGAAATAATTACTGAGAATGCTAATGTAAAGATGAACTTATTAATGAAATTTGAGAAAAAAAAAAATTATCCAGCAGTTATTTTTTAGTTATATAAATTTCAGGTTCCCAGAATTACTGCTGTTAGTATTAATATCAATACCTAATCTGGAAAGAAAAAAAAGTCCAAACATAAAAATTTCAGAATAATTCAAATGTTTTTGTTATTTAAAGCCAGGAAAACAGTTTTCTATTTCTTCCCAAAACATCAAAAACTTGCTTCGATTTTTTTTTAGTACTTCTTATTTATATTAAGAAATGTACCAATCACATGTAGCTTTTAGATTCTGGACCAGAACAAAAGGAAACAGAAGTTCAGAATAAAAGGAAAAATGATGGAACAGTTTATGAAAAGAAATGTTTAGAAATGTCTTCTGTCTTAATTTATAGCAGATCTAGTGAATACTGAAAAATCTTGCTGAGTCCTTATCAGTGGTCAAATTTCATTTGTTACATTTCTGTTCTTATATTTTCTGCTTCTGTGTGTGTGTTTTGTTATTGTTTGCGTTTAGTGGTTTTTCTGTTTTTCTGTTCTATTTTTTCCCAAAAAAATCTCGTTCTCTGCTGAAAACACTTGCCATTGGCACAGACACTGCTCTGCTCTCTTGTATTAATTCCCTGGAAAATAGAAGCCAAACAAATTTGTTTTGAATCTCTAGGACTGATACCAACATATTTTCTAGCACAAGTCACAGTTTTCAGAAGGAAATCAAATGTTTTGTTACCAAGCTGTAAAGAAGGTCCCTTGTGGCCACAGAGAGTTACTAGAATTTTAGACTAACCGTAAGTTTAGTTTTCTATCATGTTATTAACTACTGCATATATTCTCACAGTTTGAAACATGGAGCAGATTCATGGCATCAATGCTCTCATTTGTTGCTTTGAAAGTTGCCTAACTACAGTGTAATTTTTATGAAGTTTAATTTCAAATACCTAATGGATGAGAAGGACAATGTTGAATGCCACAAACTGAATCAATAATGAATAATACTTCATATTTGGTGGCAGAAAATGGAATAATCTTGCATCTACTCAGACAAACTATGTCACTTTGATTTCACATATCAAACACAAAGAATTATTTTTATACTGGTTAAGACTTTTTCTTAGCAATTCACTGGAAAGTAATTTCAAAATGCCAATTGCAAAACACCCAAGTGCTTTGTGCATAACAAATCGATTGATTTTTTGAGTATTTTTTTGCAAGTGAAGTTTTGAAAGTTTGTTTTCCATATGCTTAAGGAACTTGAATGTAGTGGCAAGATGATGCTGTTTCTGAGATCTTCAGCAATGGCAAGATAACTCATGAAGCAATATTGACAGTATTTCATTAATTTACTACAGTCTGGACTGAAAAAATAATGCATTTATATTTTCCTAAAATTTAATAAACAATCATTGATACAGATTTAGAATAGATCTTAAACACTGCACTACTTGTCAATGAAATGAAAAATAATAACAGCAAAGTCTTTGATTCCACAGCCTGCACAAAGTACCTAATCAGTGATAAAATATCCATGACGATTCATTAAAATTCTCTACTATTTTATTATTCCTAAGGTCATAAGTCAAACCCTCTGCCTCCCAACAAAACAAACCAGGGAAAAGCAAAAAAGAAGTAAAATTCGAGATAACAGCTTCCTAAAATTTTTGTTATTTATTTCTTAGTTGGGCAAATATGCTAGAAGTTAACGATCTCCACTGAGCAAAGACAGGGAAGAAGTTTCCTTAGTACTTAGTCAAATGTTGAAGATTTCAAATGTCCCACAATGCCAAAACTGATTTGCTTTACCAGCATTGTCCTTCAATACATATTTTAGGACTTTAGTATATCTTGACAGAGTATCTGTTTTTCACAACAGTTTGAAAAGTTTCCTCTACCTGACCTCACGATAATATAAAACTTTGGCTTCCGTTTAATATAGACTTTCCAAATTTTCCCTCTGTAAGAGAATAATTCTCATTATCACTTTTTAAATGTAAAAGACTCTTTTGTTTTTTGTCATTATAATTTTATTCTTGACTTCAAAATGCTAATTGAAAGAGGATGGTTTGGTGTTCCATTTATGGGAAATCAGACCGAAGAAGACAAAGCTTTTAAAGGTAAATATCAGAAGCTACAGAGCACACTAAATCCATGATGTTGCAATTATTCTTTTCAGACCTTAGCCTGAGTCATTAAGACTTAAAGACATTTACAAGGTGCAGTAAATAATTTAAAAAGCTGAGCGACCTGTTTGTTGTGACCTGTGAGTGCAGAGATTGGAAGCTACAAGCAGGAGCCAAAATAAAAACATCTCATCTTGTAGTTTGTCCTTCACAGAGGCAGATATCCAGTACAATTTTTGAAGGCTGAGTAGAAGAATAAAAGTCTGGATGATTTCTTTCCTGAAGAATGTCCAAACTTAGATGCTTTTCCATTCAGCCTCCCAAAAGACTCTATCAACTAGGCCACTAAATAGTCTTAAGTTTTCTTTCAGAAGTCCAAGGTAGCTGTTCTGCTGATCCTGGTTGTTACTTCTCTGGCCATTGAAAGTTCCATTATTTCAACTCTAAGACAAGCTCCAGTCACCATGGCACCTATAAATCCTTCTTTATTTGCAAGCAACAGGTTCAGTGGGGCTCTATCTGTAGATTTCCTTTCACCAACTGTGTCAGGAAGTATCTCCCACACAGGAATGTTCCCTCCAGGCTAGATTGTTTCCTCCTATGTTGTAATTCAGTATTTGAGGTATAGGAATTTATATCAGGATCCTGTAACCTCCTTCCTGGAAACCCCAGTTAATGTGACCTTCCCCTGTGACCTTGTACCCACCGGGGGTCGGTATGCTGATCCTAGTCCCTCTGTGTCCTCATCCCATTGGCAGCCAGCCAAAAGCTGCTCCCATTCCCTTCTCCTGAATACCTGGTGTGGGGAGAGACTCGGTCTCTTTCCTGCCACACCATCGCCCTGCAATAAACTGAGACTGAAAGAGCCTCTTTGTATCCTTCTCCATCCATGATGCGATACTTTGTCTGATCTTAAGGAATTAGGAAAAAGACACAGTGTAACCGCGTCACTCCTACATGTGTTGTATTTCCAGCAGATATCTGATAAGTTGGAGACCCTCTCAAGGGCAAAAACTAGATTTCTACCAGCTACTTGTAGAATATGTCATCTGTCTCTTCAGGATGGTTGGATGCTTGATAACAGATTCCAACCAGGATATCTGCTTTGATGGCTGTTCCCAGCTCTTCTAAACACTTAACCTTGTTTTCACCATTGCCAAGCTCAAGCCAGTAAATAGACTTCCTAGCATAAAAACAACTCTCCTAGGCTTTCTGAGGAGTTTGTAGCCATCTCTTGCAGACTCATGGTGGCTTTCCTGAATCACCCACCATGTTTCTGAGATTGTAATTATATGATAATTTTCCTGCTGCACAACTTCTTATGTTTATTACCCATGCTGCCATGCATTACTGTAGATTCACTTTAGCTGAGCTATTGATCCCACCATCTATTTGGGTGGTGAAGCCCTAATGCCTGTGTGAAAATTCTCAGTTTTTTTCTGTGGTTTCTAACACATCAGCAACTGTTACATCTCTGCTGCTCTGTGTGTCTCCATTCCGTGGCTCCACTGAGGTGACTATGATGCTATGGACATTAGTAAAGGGATGTTTCAAATGTGCTCCTGTGTACCCAGCACATGACATAACAGACCAAGGGATCTTCACAGCAGACAACAGGTTTGATGCGCTATCTCCAGACTTACCTCTACTGAGCCTGGTTCTAGTCCTTCCCTCTTCAAATATAGTTTAATGCTCTTTCAATGAGCCCTGACAAACTCCTGCACAAAGATCCTTTGAGGCAGATGTATCACATCTGTTGCCAGCAGGCTCAGTGTTTTGTAACGTGAATTAGACTAGACCAGAGTAGACAAGACTAGGCAAGGCAACACCAGAACAGTGCCAGCTGGAAGTGACTTACAATGATCATCTAAGCCAAGTGTCAAAATATCAAATTCTGTGCACTTTTCAAATTTGTCTTTCTGCACTTGGGGCATTTTTTAGTTGGCTGGTTGAAAATTTAGCATCAGTATATTTATTTTCCTTTTGTTTTTTATTTTAGCTGGGTTTTTTGTGGTTTTGCTGTTTGTCTGGATTTTTTTTTAATTTTGTTTTGTTTTCTCTTTTTTTCATGAAAGTAAGAAATTACACTGAAGAAGAAAAAATAAAGCTCAAATTAGAAGTTTCAATAAAAGCCATCTCAAAAGTATCTCAAAATATATATCTGGCATTAATTAAAATTAACCTGAATGAAAAAGAAGAGGTACAAAAATCATATTGGCTAACAATAAAGGTTCCAGAAGAAATCTGAAGATACTGAATCTTATCTTTTTATGGGAAAGAGTCCCAAAGCAAATTTCCCATAGTGCGCTAGAAAATTGAGCAATTCTGAAAATTGATGAAATTATTTCCTAACCATGTCTTAAGGTGTAAGAAACATATTCTTCTTAGAAGAAATACCTGCTTAAATTCCATGTCCTGGGTAGTCTCAGATTCCTCCATGATACCATTTTTGACAGCATTGGAAGTACAACCCAAATTCTAGAAAATTAGCAAGGATGTATTTCCTAATAGCGTAAGTAAATGCACTCCTAGTGGAATCAATGGACAGAATTGGACACAAAAGAGCATTAATTCTAATGCCAGAAGATACTGGTGGTTTGTTTCAAGTGAGAAGAATTTTTACTTTTTTTTTTTTTTCTTTTAATTCAGGAAGGCATCATTAGTTTAAAATAATGTTCGTCAATCTCTTAACTATGATGTTATGAATCATAGATAATTATGTAGCTATATTTTCCTGAGTTGGGCAGATACTAAAAAAAAAAAAAGAAAAAAAACCCCCAAGATTACTATGATAGAACTTTGTTCTCCCTAAACAGACTAAATTTTACTCTTTTTTGTATGCATTGTGTTTTGTATGCATTATTCTTCTCTCTATGGTGATATTTCAGGAAGAGTTTAAAAGCTTTCAATTTGCAGTTTTTCAGGTTTTGACCCATTTCTAATGGGTAAACCCCGTTTAAAATGGGTCTATAAATGTGTATAAACAAACACTTTTTTATTTTATAATTGTCCTAGTTTGAAGGACAGGTGTCTGCCAATAAAGGCAGAAGATCCTCTTCAAAATAAAGAATGCAAGTCCTCTCCCTCCAAAGTATTATGATTTTTGAATCAGGAACTCTAAGGCAGAGATAAGGGGGTAGGAATACCAGCTCTTTACTAATATATCTAACCGGACAAACAGAAACAACAGCAGCTAGGAAAATTAACAACAAAACAGAATAAATAGCTCAGTTCCAGTCTTTTTTTTCAGCCGCAGACACACTCTCCCTGCGCTCGGTCCTGGTGGTGGAGGCGGGGCAGAGCCCGCACAGCTGCGGAGGTGGCAGACGGGAGTGGAGGTGGGGGGAGGTGGCAGCAGCCGCGCTGTGTCCCAGGTGGGAGCAGCGGGGAGGGACAGCTCCCTGCTCACCGTTTGAGTCCTGGTGGTCAGCTGTGGTCTCAGAGGTAATAGGCTGGATGTAGGGCAGATGCAGAACAATGTCCCACAGCAGAGAGAGCCTGGCTCCCCGGGGTTCTGATTTCGTGGGCTGGAGATGGCAGTCCTTCCCGTCCGAGCTCGCTGATGAGAGAGCAGCGCCTGGAAGCCAGTTCCCCACCTATCCCTATGTCTAGAGTCCTGAAAGGAGCCTGGGCGTAACCTCCCTAAGCATAATAATGGGAAAAAAATATTTAAACTGAGACAGTAAGAGTACAAACTCCAACTTCCAACAATAACTACATAATATTACATAAGTTGCACAGGTATATGTAAATGACCAGTGGACAGTGTCATTGCAGGTAGTGTTTTTGCATTTAGTATTTAATTTTAAAATAACTTAGTATTTTTGTTACTATTTATAATTCAAAATTCTGTATCATTATGAAGCTTCAGAATCAACTACTGAAAAATCAGTAAACAAATTTCAGTTACAATACAATCTTAATTCTATAGTAAAAAAGTTAAAAGTAGACTTTGATGCCTGGTCATACTCCTTTTTTCCACAGTGTTTTTGCATCAATCAGAATCAAAACAGATATGCAAGAAGAGAGAACTTTCTATTGAAAGCTACTGAAAAATGTAAATTTGTTACTCTAAATTTTTCTGGACTTTGGAAGAAGGTTTCTGAACTATGCTTTTCTTTTTCCCTTGGTTTTCCTCAAGCCTTCCGCAATACATTAACCTCTTTTCTTCAGTTCTGGATTTGAATTGAGGATGGGTGATTTTACTCTGGTGTGATGGGACTGCTTCAAACAGATCAAAATTATATGCATGCACCTTTTTCTGATGAGATCAAAAGCAAATGTATTAAAGTAATACATTATGTTCTAAATAAAGTTGCACAATTTTGTAGTATGAAATAACTAACTACTAAATATAAAATAAAAACCTTGTGATAATGCTACACTACAGGGCTCACCTTGTATATGTATGTTGTTCCTGATACAAAATAGGAAAATGAAGAGTAAAAGAAATAGGAAAAGGAGAAAATGACATAAGTGACTCTCTTGGGATGGCTCCTAAGTTAGATACACAAAAAAAAAATTCCATTTATCTTCCTAGCAAATTTCAGTTACAAGAAGCTGCTGACACTGCTATTCTTTGAGTTCGCAAAAAAAAAAGGCAAACCCCCTCTCTTTGATGGGCATCATCATCCTGAAATATCTTTTGAAAATCACCTTCTGAAAATAAAAGCTGGGCTGGGATTCCACCACATATTAAATTTCCAACAGTGTGAAGATCTGGCACAATTTTAAGAAAATTTGCATTAAAACAAAATAATACAAAAAGTTTTTAAAAAATATAAAATTCAGAGGCTTGCTACACTTCCTTGTATATTTTTTGAGGTCTGTATTTCCCCAAAGCCAGAAATAATCTTATGGCATTAGGAAATCTGACTGTAAATAAGACTGTTGTGTGGGAACTCTGAAAATCTAAAACTCTTATTCAAAAAGGGCAGACAACTGTTGCAAACTCAGGTACTGTACTTTTCAATAAAATTATGTCCATAAAGAAAATCCTGTTGGACTAGACTCAACTGTTTGATATGAGCAGACTTCATCAAAATTAGGAGTTCAACAGTCATTGTTTTAGGTTTTCATCTTACACATGAAACTTACCTGTTTTTTATATATATAAACTATGGTTATACATTAAATGATACTTCAAATAATAATTAGTTACATCTCTACTGCTGAAAGTTTTTGAGTTAAAAAAGTAATTAATTAATCAAAGCTTTTTTCCTTTTGGCATATACATTGCTCTTAAGGTTGTATTTTTTCCAGTTATATAAGGAATTGTGTTTTGAATATGATATTAATTCAATACAATCTCTTTAACCAAAGAAGAGAAAGTTTCTCTGTGAAAAATGTATGCTCCAATTACAGTATGGGTGTTTTTATATTCCTCTGGATCTTCAAACAGAAATTAGAACTATCATTGAAGGAAATGTTAGAGATGGGCAAAGAATTGATCATCCTTGCTCTCTGTTTTCCAGAAATAATGCTTTTGCAAATTTTCTTAAGTAAAAAAAAAAAAAAAAAAAACAAAAAAAACCATGGGTTAAATCTATTACCAGGACAGCATTGATTTATCTACTATCTTAGGACAGCATTGATTGATAGATGGTGCTGGTTGTATAAAAGAAGGGTCAGACCATGGAATAATTCCTAAATTCTCATAACAACAAGCAATTAGACCAAGAGGTTCAGTGTAAAGTACTCTTTTAAATAAAGTGAGTAAAAAGTGTTCCTGAAGGAAAAGGAGGGGTATTTTTTTCATATTCAAACTTTTCAAGAGTATTTTTTATTCACATAAGCCCTTCAAGAAAATTTTAATAATATGGACCACATAATTTTTAGACAAATATTTTTCACCATGATTAGGATTTTAGCAAATATTATACAAATTAAACATATTCAAGCAGTATAGCAGAATATTTTTTACTTCTATAGAAAGGTTTAAGACACATTTGTCACTGTATTCGGGTTTAAAAGTGTGGAATCTCCTCTCAGGTAAGCCAGACTTGTACTAAGGTATATCTGACTATTGCCTTTCAGTATTCATAGACATGGTGTTTAAGTTATTTTCCATAGTCTAGGTCTACAAAATAGGGATTGAACTATAATTCAAATATAATTCAAAGCATCAGAACTGCTGAAATAGTTTATTTAATTTATAGTTTTAATTTTCAAAATAAAACACTTAGTGAGCTTCCATAAGAAATACTGATACTAAATGAATGGCGAGTTTTTAATATTGAGTATGTCGAAAAGAAAAATTATGATCCTCTTAGTTAAATTGCAAGATCTTTCAGAATTTTCCCTGAATAAGGTAAATGTCAGTCTTGCTTAAATAGCTTTTTCTGAAGGAAGCCACATTATTGCAAAATTGCAGTATTTCTAATTAGATACAGTTACATCCCATTTGAAAATGAAATTAATATTTCAGTAAACTTCAAGAAGTGGCCCACTGATCAGTGTTAATTATGCAGAGTGAAACATGATTGAAATCAAATTCTTTAATTACCAATCTCAATATATAATCATATTTGTAGTGAGGAAAAAAACAAACAAAAAAAAATAAAAATTAAGCACCCTTTGTGTTCTGTTTAGTGAGATATTTTTGTGCAAGTATATATTGTGTAGGCAGGTGACTCCTGTCCAGCCCACCATGGATGGAATGCATCACTCAAATATGGAGTTTGAAGAGAATTTGAAATTCTGTTTCATAGAAATAGTTTTAATACATCAGTACAATTAACAAAACGCTGAAAAGATAATACGCGCAATGATGAAACACCAAACAGAATATTCAAGAGAGACATGTCCAGAAGGAATGAAAGGTTCAGAATGATGTCATAGGTTCATGTGCCTGGCTACTAACATGCAAGCAATATTTATTAACACAGTTTTCATTGCTAGAGCTAGTAGACTGCACATGAATGACCAGGTAGTGATACAAAATATAAATAAATATACATATATATATACATATATTATACATATATATACATATATTATACATATATATACATATATTACATATATATATATATATATATATATATATATATATATAAATATATATATATACACACACACAATTTTTATATATAAATTTTTATATATATATATATATACATACACATACAAATAGCATCTTTTGTGACCCCACTGGCAACTCTTTTCATTCTTACAATAAGAAACTTGAAGTTATAATTGATAGTTTTAGCAAATACTCCGTACACCTGCAGACTGCGGTTTTTTGAGGGACAATGCTGTACTTAGCATGTCAATAGAAGGACTGGAATCTCAAAATCAGTAGTGTAAGTACCTCTTCAGCACTTACTGTACTTACTTTCTTAAGATACTATAAAGTAAACCTGCTTAAGAGCATTGGTAGATTGCACACAGATGTTAAGTTCCCAAGACAGAGACAAATGGCTGTAGCATTAAAGCAAACCTGACTTAATTGGAAGTTGTGTGAGGAACAATGAGGAATATTTTTCAGATAAAGGATCCATCGTGAATAATAAATTGCAATGAGAATTTGAAATAATTATAATTTTATTAATACAGTTAATTTTTGATTTATATTTTTTTCACTAAACTAATGAGTTTGCTATTTCTTTTTCCAGTTTCTTGGCTTCATTTACAATTCTGGTTAATTTACTTGTAAATTAAAGTTTACCTGTAATTAACATATTAGATGTAGAATGAGGAAGAGCATTTCCTCAGTATTGGTTATCTTTCTTATACTGTTTTCCTTCTGGAAAAGGTTCTTTTAACATTCTACCTGATTTTGAAAATCTGTCACATTACCTTCTTAATGCTCATTTATGTGCACTTTTTAAAGTGCTCTGATGTTTTGCACCAAAGAGGAAGCTGGAATTCTCACAAAGTGACAGCAAATCTGAACATATGAAAAATCTGCCCCTATGAAATCTCATAGATTGGCAGCTGGCCCAAGCTTACCATTAACCTGCTGAAAGGAAATGCTTTTTAATTGCTTAAAATTTTCATCAAAAATGTATGACATGCTTAAAGTCTGGCCAAGTATCAACAAGTCAAGAACCCTGGGGTAAGTGTATTCCACTATCTTTAGTTTTGTTAATATATTTACTCATTCAAAATATTTTAGTGTACTTCCAAAGACTTTGACATAGGTTTTACTACCCACAACTTGTTCAATAAATTATTGGTTATTTCTAATGTTATTTATTTTCTTTTTTTTTAATTGTGAAAGATTTTTTAAAGATACTCTGATGTGATGTGTCATGGGCTGAAAAAGAGGTCAGAAGTTAATTAACAGATTATTTCTACTCATTAAATGGCCTCTTTGAGATTTCAAAACAGTAACTGGATAGCTCTGGAGAATTATTTCAAGATTTTCAGAGCTCCAAGCTGATTTTTTTTTAACTGACTCTGCTGATATTTTTGTGTGGATGACTATTTCTTCTTATCAGGAGATATTTCAATCTAATGAAGTTTTAACATATAGAAAAACAGACACCTTAACTATCTGAGAATACCTTAACTTCCTTTTTGTTGTTGTTGTTGTTGTTGTTATTGTTGGTAATACACATTCAGTCTAGAGGAATATCAGCATACTATTAAAAAAATATAGCTCAAAATATTTACTAAAATAAGCAAATCCATTTATGCAATTAGTTACTCGTGCTTTTTTTTATATTCTTTTTATTTTCTTTCTTTCTTTCTGAATTAATTTGCTGTAATGTATGCAGGAATCATAGAATGAGACAGAATCACATCATATGCTGAGTTGGAAGGGACCCATCAAGATCATTAAGCCCAACCCATGGCCCTGCACAGGACAACACAAGAGTGACACCATGGGCCTGTCCAAACACTTTTTGAAACTGTCAGGCTTGTTGCTGTGACCACTACCCTGAGGAGCCTGTTCGAAACATTCTCTGAGTAAAGAATCTTGTTCTGGTATTCAACCTAAACTTTTTCTGACACAAACTCAGACTGTTCCCTCAGGTCCTGCCACTGGGCACCCCAGAGAGAAAATCAATGCCTGCCCCTCCTCTTCCCCTCAGGAGGAAATTGCAGGCTCAGATGAGGTACCCCCTCAGTCTCCTCTCCTCCAGACTGAACAGACCAAGACACTCCTCATTTGGCTTCCTCTTAAAGCCCTTCACCATTCTTATGGCCCTCCTTTAGACACTCTAGTGGCTTAATTTTTTTTTCTATATTGTGGTGCCCCAGGATTTGAAGTGAGGCCACACCAATGCAGAGCAGAGCAGGACAATCATCTCCTCTGACAGGAGTTGCAGTCCTAAAGGACACTAAAAGAGGATGCAGATTGCAGGCTAAATGCAGGTTAGAATAATTTTTTTCAGATTCACTGACCTTTTTTTAATAAAATATGTATATTCCTTGAATTGTCAGCTAGTCTTAGAAAATATAATTGGACAAAAAAATCCTTCCTTATACTTCCACCTGCATGCCCCACTTGTATTTGGTTCTTGCCATATTTTATAAGTTTTTAAGACAACTATTTCTCTTACCAAAAGTAAGTGAATTTGAATGGAATACAAAATGATTCTCAGATTTTGGAAGCAATAGGCAAGCAAAGAAATTGCTCTTTTTAAGTGACTAATTCTAACCTCTGTAACTATAGGCTGTATTATTTCTGCATGGGCCAGAGTTGTTTTAACTCTTCTTGGAGATAGTTCACCCAATGAAACTCTGGCAGCAGCAAAAAAAGGGATAAGTAAACTGACAATTTTCACAGCCTACTGAAAAGTGACTTATTTGGTTTAAAATGAATTAAAAATTCTTTGGAAATTTGGCATTTGAAATATTACAGTAAGAAGCTAATTAGATCCATAGCAATTTAATCTTAGATATGTAGAATCTAAGAAAAAATACAAATAAAGAATTGCCCTTTTCCCCTCTATTTCCCTTCAGAGCTGCTTAGCTCTAAAAGCTAAGTAAGAGCACACAGAAAATGCAAAGAGCAGAATATTCAAACAATAATGTCTCATTTGACAAAAGTTTAATACTATTAAAATGATCACTACAAATACAAAATTTGTTTAACACTCACTTTATTTTGTCAATGAAACAGATCATGAAGCTTTAATATGAAAACTTGTAGGCACTTTCTGTAAAAACTCTGCATTAAGCTTGCTGTGTGTGTTTGATCCTGCAATGGTCAGGCAGAGTCTCCTGCACAGCAGGAGCACAAAGAGACATTCTTTCAAATATGCATGTTCTTCTGTTGAATTTATTTAAATTGGTCATTAATTAAAATGTGGAGCACATACTTGCAAGCTAGGACAAAACAGCAGTGTCTGCTAAAGTATATATGCACTTGGAAATGGAATATGTTAGTATAAAGAATCAACATTACTTTGGGATGTCATTTCTTCCTTTCTACAGTGTGTGATAACACATATATAGACTTGGGCTTTTTATTGCCCTCCATGCCATCTTTTCATATTCTTCATTGTCTGAGGAGAAATATTAATATAAAAATTACAGTATTTGACACTAGCATCTTTCTTTGTTATTTTTATGTATAAATACAATGCAAGAAAATTATGTTAGGTTGAAAGAGATATTTAAAAGTAATTTTAAGGTAACATACTTTGTTTCCACCTTAGTAACAAGTGTTGCTTTTATGTCTAATCTATGTCTAATATATCTGAATAAGGAGGTATGAGAAAGTGAAATGTCATTGTCTTCACTTCTGTTTTTTAAATTACCTAAAAATAAACTGTCTGTACTGCAACCTCACTTAGAACAGAATCTTCAAAAATTAGAGGTGAAAAAAATTACTCTCTGGCAAGGATGGTGTCTTGGCTTGCAAAGCAGGATGTAACCAAGGGTATGTATTCTATCATTAACTCTTAAAATAAGGTGGGACAGTGTCTCTACCTTTTCCACAACCCATACTTCCTCCACAGAAATTGTGTCTCTTTATGGGCCTTTGAGTCCCACTTCATGACATAAAAATCACATCATTCCATTGGGAGATGCTCCACCCAGGGGGAGGAGCCAAGCATTTCCTACCTAGAAAAAAACTGAGATTTGGAACATCAAGGCAGCCTTTTTCCACTGGATTCCAAAGGAAAAACAGACACTTCTACGTCATCACTGGACCTTTGGAGGAAAACTGCAGCATTCTAGAGAACCACCGTTTGAAATGAACCCCATCCGTCACACAGGAGGACTGCATCCACCATTTAATGGGACTGCTACCAACACCCTGACTGACGGGAGGTCAGGTTATCTTCTGACTTTGTCAGTGTTTTGGGTTTGTTTTTTCTGTAATAATGTCTTTCTATTTTAATTTTTCCTAGTAAAGAGCGGCTATTCCTATTCCCATATCTTTGCCTGAGAGCTCCTTAATATCAAAATTATCATAATTTGGAGAGAGGGGGTTTACATTTTCCATTTCAAGAAAGGCTCCTGCCTTTCTTAACAAACACCTGTCTTTCAAACCAAGATTGATGGTAGCTTATTTCTGCCAGACTGACTTCATCAAAACATACATAACCTTACTCTTCCTGTAAGCACTGGGCTGCAAATAAAATATTGGTCTGTTCCATTGTAATTTAGAAGTCCGTATTTGTGTGAGAAAAGTAAATAGTTCTTTTTGTATTTGGGAAAAAAAAATAGTTATCTTTTGCTTTATTCATCGTATTAAAGTGATAATGCCTACTGGGGTGGAGAATTTAAATCAAAACTCCCACAGAATTAGTTCAATTTATCACATCTCTGTTTGTCACCACCATGTAGATGAGATGTTTATAAACATGAATAATGTATAACAAATTACAAACACTGTGTATTTCGAGAGAAATGAAAGGAAAAATTAGTCCCCTAAGGAAAACGTTTGTATAAATTATGTTGACTGTTTCATAAACACAAAGGCAAACTATTTATAAGAAACAATGTTTCTATTTTTCCTCTTGGTAAACTTTCCCCAGACTGATTTGTAGTAATGCATTCAATATGAAACTCTATCTTTATATGGATATATTTGAAATAATTAAACTGTGCTGCTTTAGTAATTTTCTACATTATTTGATAATAAGAGATTGATTACCTAAATCACATAGTATTCCCCTAATTTAGTAAACAAAGTTATTATCTTGAGTTGTTACATGTCTCTTGAGACCCCCCTCAAGATTCAGTCACGTTGCCACTATTTTGCTATACAATGGAGAGGTTTTCCCTTTAGTGAAGACTAAAAGATAATTGTTCTCAGAGATGCTCCTGTTTCCAAGTCTCAGAAAATCCCATGCAAAACAACGCAGGCAGCAAGATGCAATTTTTTTCACCACACAGATACGTGGGGGTATATGTGATAGATTGGTCATCATGTCAAAGGCATTCAGAAGCTTTTGTTTGTGGAGTAGACATGGCAAAAATAGTATTGAATTATCTAAAATATTAAAATAACTATTGAAATTAGTCTAATAGCAAATTGTTATGAGTTTATGTACTAAATAAAAAACAGACAATACATCCGAATATTTTGCAGGAGTGGCCAAATTGAAAATAAATATTTTAACAATTCATTTACATTGGCATTAAATGACAGACACAAGATTTCTCTTCCTCCATAAAATTTGGTAAGCAGCCCTATTGAAAAAATTCAAAGCTCCGGTCTTTAGTTCTCACTGAAGATTTTATTGTGTGACACCAAATTTAAGTACACACCTAACTCTGGAGTTCATTCAGATTTAAGCCTTTCCTCTTCTCCTTATCTGTTAACATTTCTTCATCAAGTTCTTGTGAAGTCAAGATAGAAAGAATAGCTTACAACTTCCTATCTCAATAGCAAGTCATCAGTGGTCTTCATGTACCACAGGAATCAGTTACAGGCTCTGTTTCCCTAGTCTTTAACAAGTGCTTGATCCTTTATGAGGCGTGATGCCTTTTTTTTCATTGATCTACAAAACAAATATAATTACTATTAACAGAATTTAAAAATTCCTTTTCAGGGAGGGCAGATAGCAATAATGAAATAATGATATATTTGGACTCCCAGATTTGTCAGTATTTAGACCTGGTGTAGCCACTGTTCTTATCTCTTCAATTTTTACATACTGAAGTCCATAGTAACAAGAATGTCTTCATAATCTTTGATCCTTTTTTTATCTTAGTAATTCCATATTGGCTACTATCATGCAGCCTTCCAGATTCAAAATAACAGTTATGTTCATTCCTGAGATACATGGAGATGAATCGAAGTTAAATTTCATCTCATTGATGCACTGAAGCCCTACAAAAATGCCTTGATAGCAAGTCAAGACCAAACAAGAAGTATCGTTCATTTTGACCTGCTTTTTAAAGAGAATATGCCAAAAAACATAGCCCAAAGTCATTTTAGGCTTGCTATTATGCTCATATTGGCCTCCTTTAGTCAAGTTCTTCTCAGAACACTCAAGAAAACAGCTTGCTATTCAATATGTCATATGTTTTAACCAGTCTGCAAGGCATGAAGTGATATTTTTAGTACATTATTGATCAAAAATAACCACTTTCAGTGGAATATTTATTGAATAAGAATAAATAAAAAAATATGTCTTCCCATGAAAGTCATAATTGTAGCTAAGCAAGTGAAAATCTTCAGAATTGCAGGCATGTAATCAATTCCAAGTGGCCAACCAAGTCACTTATAAACTGCAAATAATGTGACCTCATGAAATAAGTCAAATGATCTTGTCAATGTTATTCAAGAAAATACTCATGAATTAATTTTTTTGCATTATTTGATCCTGTAACTGAGGATGAAAAATATAAAAGAGTATCCCAACATTTGTATTTTAAAAAGTACATCTCTTTACATGTTGTACCTTACTGAATCTTAAGAAATAAAATAAATACTTTAAAAAGTTCTTATTTTAATTTTGTTTTAATTATTATCATTAATGAAGCAGCTGAGGGCTTTTATTTAAACCTTATAGTAAGGTCATAGTTTTTGCATTGATGCAAATATCATTAGGAGGAATTCACATAAGAGCTAACCTAGGATTAATAGTAATAAATGTGCTCATTGTATTCAAAAATCCTCACAATGAAAGGTCACTGTTAGCTTTGAGTTCCAAAGTTAGAACTGTGTTTTAAAGACTATGAAAATCAATATTAAAAAAAAATCAGAACAGCATTTGAGAATCTTACCTGTGTGACTTTTGTACTAAAGCGGGATGGATAGATGTAGTAACAGTAATAAGTAATAATAAGTTTTGCTTTCAAACAGACGAAGATGCCCATAGATAAAAGGACCGCTTTCCTGATCAATTGTTTTAATTGAAGGGTAAATCTGCTGCATAAATTCTACCAAGAAACTCTTTCATTCATCTTCCTTCTCCTAGCCATCTACTGAGCAAAGAAGTATACAGTTTTTGTCATCCACATTTCCTTGACTGGTAAAAAATCTTCTACCACCTACACACAGCATATAGAGAAGGAGAAGTTTAATTCCATATAATACAGTAATGAGAAACATTAAGACAGCAGGTGCACTTGTTTTTTACAGAAGCTGGTCAAATTCTATTGATAGCTGAAATTTTAATTTTAAAATGTTAGTTCTAAAGCCATAAATGAAAGTCAGGTTCAAGAGAAGAACTTTCAAGAGAAGAACATCTCTCTATATCAAACTGAGCCAAGCTAAAGAAAAAAAAAAACAAATAAAAGCAAACAAACAAACACAATCTCAATAATTAAACTGAAGACAAAACCCCCACATTTCCACATTTTGGTTAGTGGCAAGGAATTAGGGAACAGAATTATTTTTCCTCAAAGGAGGGACTAGTTATGAAAGTGAAGTAGAAAATGTATTGATCTGAGAAAGTCCTCCTAAAAGTTTGGCCTGACCACATCTCTTGATAAGTTGGTTGAATCTCATAGACATTAGTAACATGTAATAAAAAAAAATCGAAAATATTAAAACCCAGGACGCTATCTCATATAAGGATTGCCTGAATAAGTGAAAAAAAGACCTTATTATTTTTAAAAGAGCATTAGTGGTTGTGTTGGTTTTGCATGGCCTGATTTTGGCTGCAGGGGGGCCACAGAAATGGCTTCTGTGAGAAGCTGCCGTAAGCTCCCATCATGTGCAGCAATTCCAATCCCTGATGGCTCTGAGGATGGACATCCTGCTGGCCAAAACCGGATCAATGAGAGAGGCTGATAACACCTCTGAGATAACATATTTAAGAGGAAAATCAAAACAAACTGGGGCACAGTTTTAATTCCAGCTAGAGAAGAGGAGGAGGTGAGAACATGTGAGGGAAACAACATGGAGACACCAGGGTCAGTAGAGAAGGAGGGGCAGGAGGTGCTCCAGGCGCTGGAGCTGAGATTCCTCTGCAGGCTGTGGTGATGACCATGGTGAAGCAGCTGTGCCCCTCAGCCCATGGGATCCAGGGAATGCAGAGATCCACCCCAGCCCGTGGGGGAGGTGCCCATGCCAGAGCAGGTGGATGCCTGGAGGAGGCTGTGATCCAGTGGGAGACCCGGGGGACAGAGGGACCCTGCAGCCTATTCTTGGAGGACTGCATCCTGTGGAAGAGAGAGCCATGCTGCAGCAGTTTTGTGAGGGCTGTGTGGCCGTAGGAAGAAATCATGTTGCAGCAAGTTTGGGAGGACTGTTACTTGTGATATTGGAACCACACTGGAAAGGGAATAGTGGTATCATAGGGGAAGGACTCCTCTCTCTGAGCAGCAGAAGAACACCTTCCGTGATGAACTGACCAAACTTCCCATGCTTTGTCCCCTGCGCTATTGGTGGGAAGGAGGGAGGGGCTTTGAAGAAAAAAGGGCATATTTTACTTCTCATTATCCTCCTCCGATTTTGTTTGTAATAAATTCACTTTGTAGTTCAGTTTTAAGTTGAGACTGTTTTGCTCTTGAAACATTTTCTTCTAGTTCTTATCTCACCTCATGAACCTTTCATTAAATTTTTCTTTCCTCTGCTCAGCTATAGCAGGCAGGGGTGAATGAGTAATTTTCATGGATGCCAGGCAGTCAGCCAATGTCAAACCACTACAGTGGTGTAACATATGTTCATTACTCAACAAGAAACATTTAATTGTTTCTGGTTTTGATTCTGCAAATAAATAATAATATTTATATTCTCATCTTCATCTTACCAAAAAGTGATCTAATGTATTTAGGTGTCTACTGCGATTTAAGGGGCCTTAGAATATCCTATCTGACAGTATTGCTTGCAAGGAGAAGGAGGAGAAAATGATAAGAAGAATGAAAAGGTAGAAGAGAAGGAGATGAATTAGAAGAAAGAGAAGGAGGAAAAGAAAAACAGAAGAAAAATAATAAGCAAGATGTGTTCATTTCTCATCTCTTCCTTTCTCCTGTTAGCAGAGTCCAGTTTTCTTGTCATCATGCTGGTTTCCCCTCAAAAAAAAGCTCCCTTTCATCAGGGATTATCATGTAGATATTTACCTGCAAGATGTGGAATCTCATAGTAGGTTCCCTTAACTCTTGGAAGACATAGAATGAACACCTCCATTAATTTTTAACCACCTTACTGTCTGAATAGATCACTGCAGAACAATGTAGGAATGAGAAACAGCAGTTAAAATTTAAAGATGCGTTAATGACATAGGATCCAATAAGAGACAAAATATAACTCTCATCTGTATATGATCTCATTCTGGAGATGAATATTTATTCATTAGGTCGCTAAACTTCTGAGTTTTTGGTTTGGTTAACATTTAATCTCCATTTAGTTTTATAATTTTATATATAAAAAAATATAATTTTTTTAAGGCAGACTGTGAGACAATCCAAAATGCTACTGAATGTATCTTAAAGGACAGTGCAGCATGGCACTGTTTTTTGAATTTAAGAAACAATGCCATAGTAAAATGTCAAATAATTTGGAAAAAAACCCCAACAAAACAAGAACAGTAAAAGAAGTTGTTTTACTGTAGGCAGCATGGGTTGAGGTGGAGTCAGTTTAATAGCTTAAACAAATGCTGAGAACACAAGCAAATCAGTTCAACCCTTCCCAAGAGAATTGAAAATTCTTGATGCTGTGCAGGCCCTGCTCAGCAGTAACAAAAACATCCCTGTGTTATCAACATTGTTTTCAGCCCCAACCAGCAACATCCTTGTCTCTAAATTGGAGAGATTGTGATTTTATGAGTGGACCTCTCAGTGAATAAGGAATTATCTGCATGGTTGAAGTCACAGAGCTGTTGTCAGCTCAGTATCCAAGTGGAGATCAGCATCAAATGGCGCTCCTCAACAGCCCCCCCGTATTGAGACTGGATTTTTTTAAACGGCATTATCAAGGACATGGACAGGGAGGGGATAGAGTGCAGCAAATCTGCAGAGAAGGACCTTGACAAACTGGTGAGGTGGATCAGTGCAAACCTCATGAAGTTTAATAAAGACAAATGCATTCTGCACCTGCCTCAGAGAAATTCTCAACATGGATACACTTAGGGTGCTCAATACATTTAAAGCAGACCTGTGGAGACAGCCTTTGAGGTATTGGTGGATATTAAACTGAATATGAGCTGGCAGTGTGAACTCACAGCCCAGAAAGTGAACAGTATCCTTTAGGACTGCACCAAAAGCAGTGTGGCAAGAGGCTGAGGGAGGCAGTTTACTCTTCTACTCTGCACTGGGTGAGACCCTATCTGGAGCATTGTGCCAAGCTCTGGAATCCCCAGTATAAGAAAGATGTGCACGTGCTGGAGCAAGCCCAAAGGAGGGTCAAGAAGATGATCAAGAGGGTCTGAATCACCTCACATGGAGAGACTAAGAGAGTTGGGATGTTCATCTTGGAAAAGAGAAGGCTCCAAGAACACCTTACAGCAGCCTTCCAGAAGCTAAAGGTCTACAGGAGAGCTGGAGAGTGACTTTTCACAAAGGCATAGGGTAATAGAATGAGGAGTAATGGCTTTAAACTGAAAGAAAGTAGGTTTGGATTAGATAGTAGGAAGAGTTTCTTTACTGAGAGGATGGTAAGGCACTGAACAGGTTACCCAGAGAAGATGTAGATGCCCTCTCCCAGTGAGAATATATAACAGTTTTGCAAAAGACATCTGATCACTCTTCAAAATGGCATGAAGTAGGTTTTTGCAACCAGAAACACACCTCTATTTAACAGAGGCAGACACAATCATGAACAGCTGAAAAAGTGGCATCTTAGACATGCAGACAGTACAAAGAAATCTGCCCAACATACACATCTTGTCTGATGTCAAGAAAAAAGGAAACACAGAATAGTTGTAGGCAGCTGTGGATAAATAAAGAAATTTTACATTTAACAAAACACATTTCACAAAGCTCAATAATGATCACACTATTCCAAAATTAGGGCAGTAACCTTGTTTTGAAATTGCAATTACACTACAAGCTTTGCAGGTACCTAATAAGCAGCTGTTAATCTATAAGTATAACAATAATTTTGAAGGATATCTTCAGTATCAAGGATCTTGACCAATTTTTAATTTATTATTTTTATTTATTTTATTATAAAATCATATTTTATTATGATCCTTTATATTCAGCTGTTTTCAGTGGGAAACTAAATTACAGTTCCTACATGAATTTCAAATATCCTTGTTGTACTAGTAAAATATAACTATGGACTTCTAAAAGTGTAAACCGTATAGATTCGATATATTTTGCCACTGCCTCAATTGGTATTAAATAATCACACTTATCACAATTTCTATTAGAATTTGTTCTTTGTGACATTTTAAAGTAATCTTAAGATAAGTCAGAAAGCATTTAACTTCATGATTCTTTCCAGTGCAATACTAAGGTTTTTTAAATGAGTGATATGCTTAAATTTTGCCACATCTTTGTGTACTTGGAAAACATTATAGGAAGATTTATATATGCCTTATGTACTGTAGTTTGATTCCTTGTCTTATCTAAATGAAAATGGCATTGATTTCATAGGCCTTCCTCTCCATGAAATTATGAGGTATTAGCGACAATAGATCTACTTGCTGACCCATGTTTAAACTCTCCAAGATTTACAGTTCTCTTGAATTATTTTTAGTTAAAAATCTCTCAGAATTCTAAACAGGATTTTACTCGTGTTTAATTCTCATATATATGGTATTGGATTTTGATTATATATATTCAGAAAAAATTTAATATTTGATTTTTTAAGTAAATACAGTAAATATAAAAATGTGTAGCTCTTTTTAGGAAAGATCCTGGCAGCCACCACCCAAGAAACTCTCTCCTTGTCTTGTTTAAACCCAGACTGTGGGTTTTCCCAAAATCATGAAGTTGTGGGAAAAAAATTCCCTTTTTCCTATTGCAACAGAATTTAATACTTATTTTAACATCTCATTAGCCTTTTGTCTGGTCACCTGATTGATTGCAATGGTATCAGTAACAGATGCTATTTAAGCAGACATCTCAACCCTGCCCACATTCTGGACCATTCTTTCTTCCATTATTCTCAGCATCATGTCTTTACAATATCATAATCATGAACATTTTAGTCACTGCTTTCAATTTTTCCTAAAGATTTTGCATTCCAGATAGACATAGTGTTTTATACTCTAAGTACTTTCAACAGAAAATGTCATTTTCCAGAAACAAAAATATAATCTTCAACAGCAGCCTTTGGAGCACAAATTGGAACAGGAAGCAGACCATCTCTTTTGCTTTGGCAGGTAGTAAACTATGAATCCATGAAACAGGGAAGGATGAGGGAAATAATAATGATACATGACAAAAATGCCTGAATTTGAGGCCTGAGCTATGAGAACAGCTATTCTTGAAGCACAGTAGCATAGCTGCTTTTCCTGAAAACAGACAAAACTCATGCACTGTACATTGGAGATGGATGTTCTCAAAATCAACAGTAAAAGGTAAATAAATCAGATTTTCTGCAACTAAACAAAACCATATAGAGTTGGACTGATTATGGGTCATAATTAGCAACTCAGTTCCCTCCTATGCCATATTTCATGCTCAGAAGTATCGGCTCTTAATGATCTTGCTGATATCTAGAGCTCTAAATAGAAGAAAGCCCCTCGAAGGGGTAAAGACTAGAAATATTTTGTCTTTTTTTTTTTAATTTTTTTTTTACTTGCTAATAATTTAAGTAAGTGAATTAGTGAATAGTTTCACTGAGTGTGCACATAGATCAGACGGAACTTCTCCTTCCTTGGATGGTGACACAAGACCACCTTTTTTCTGTAATGAATACTACAAAAATAATGCAGGACAATGAGCTGTCATAAACTCAAAACAATTGCATACTGCATTTTAATTGAAATCTGCCTCATTAAGAGCACAGGATTGGCAGGCACCAGGGAAGTAATTATTTTCTCTATCAAGTAATATTTTTCCAATTAAAAATAATAGCTACCAGTTGTGTGTTCTTCTGAAACCCAGTTCTGAAATCCATGGGACTTTATTTAGAAAACTCATTAAGAGTTACTAGCCCAATTAATTTGGGAAACTCATCTGGAGGTACTAACTACAGTGAATTTTTGCAGTAAAAACTGCGACTGTAAGGAAGTCCAGATAGTATCAGTGTTTCAAACATAACTCGAGAGTTTGAAGTCTTTGTGACTTAGAGTACTTGTTTGGAAAAGGACTAATTTGAGATTTTTGTCATGCAAATAAAAATTCAGATACGTGATAGTTGTCTAAGACCATGCTACAATTCATGGGGAGAGATGTATGTAGCTTTGCCAGTTTTCAAATAAGTGCAACTGTCCTACTGGACATTTATGACACATATTTGTGTCTATAAAGCAAGGTGTGGTGGTTTGTAAAGATTTCCTGAAATTTTTCCCTGCCCAAGCCTGGGCAGCCTCTTCTGGACCTGATCAGTGTCTGATTTTTAATACTGACACATTGTTATACCAATGAGGAAGTTCATATGTCTTTGTGAAACACACATGTAAATACAAAAACCACGGGAAAGCTATCTTTCATTTCTGGCTGTTCAGCAGGTGACTAGTCTGGCTGAGGCCAGGCCCCTGTGCGGCCCGTGGGCCTGGCAGGGCCCAGGGGAGGGGAGAGGAGGCCCTTGGGCCGCTGAGATCCTGGCTGCTTCCCCCTTCCCTCGCAGTGTGGCCGAAATGCTGCCAACTGCTGACACCGCTGGGAGCAGCTCCGGGAAGAGCTGCCCCGCCGTGCCCCTCCAGCCCTGAGCACGGCCTGGGCGGACGCAGCTGCGGCATGAGCCCCCGCCGGCACCCCGCTCTGATGCAGGGGCGGCCGGCCGCCGGCGGCAGCTCCGAGCCGGGGCCGGGAGCGGGGGCTGAGCCAGGGTTTCCCCCTCTGCGTGGAATGCAGCCCGGCAACACACCTCCATTTCTGGCTGGGCCCTCGCTAAGATCTTAGTCCAGCCCAACACGGCTGCTGAAGAGACTCTGTATCACAAAATAAGTCCTGGCCATGGCCCGGAAGAGATCACATGACCATCTGCAGGCCCGAGCAATGTATGAACTCATTCACTGCCCAGAATAAGACTTGCAGACACTTTGTTGTCTCCTGAGTGAAAGAAGAGGACCAAAAGGAAGACACACACAGAAACAGCATGAAAACACTGAGGTCAGACAAAAGGAAGAGTCAGGTCCCAGATGATGGAAGGAGGAGAGTTGTGGACTGAAGCTGTGGAGAAGAGACTCCCTATAACACATAGAGATGATAGGGTGGATCAATGTTTTAACTGTAGATATGTGTAGAGTTGTTAGAATAAGCAGATATTGAAATGGTTATGGTCCCCTAAGTTTGAAGGGTGAGGAGATAAAGACCCCTGCTGCTCCCCAGGGAATAATAATAAAAAGAAAAACTTTTCAAAAATGAAGAGAGCTTTAGTTTGAACTGTTATAATCCTTAAAGTGTGCCCCCTAAGTTTATATGGTCCTCAATAATAGTTGTGGGAAAGGTATTTGTCGAGGAAGGGATTTCTACATAGTGATCAGATTTCCATTCTCCTGAGCAAGTATGATTACAATTTATTTGCATCTCAGAGAAGATAGGAAAGAAAGGTAACTAATGTCCCTGAAGGACTCAGATGTTTTGGTGATAAATAAAATAGAAACATCAGCAAAGAAATTAGAAGTAATTCTTTATATCCCATAATAACTGAAAGATCTGTTCTTACATGAGATTATGTGAGACAGCAAAAAAAGGTGGGGAGAGGATAACAAGAGACACAGACACACAAAATATTATATTTCATATTACATGGAGTAAAATGCTGCAGTTAAGCATTTGTTACAACATCTAATACAAATTTAAGTGAGTATCACTTCTTTTTCTGATTATTAATAGAAAACATATGTTGCTTAATATATTTTAAGGAACAGAAAATAATACCAGCAGATTAGGTAATTCCTGTGTTGGAAATTAAAAACACACATCTGAGATGATTACGTTAAGATTAAAATAAATAATTCAGACTTTTCAAAATACTTAATAAGTTCTTTCAAGAGGTACAAAGGAGCAAATGAATTGCCCCAAATCTGTGAGTATTTACAACACAAGTTATATTTTTGGTACTATAATACCATTGCATTTTCTTAGACTTTTCATCTACTTATACATAAAAATGTGTTAGGATTCTTTCATGTATAAAGTCATAGTAAAAACTGTAGGTGTTTTATTTTGTTTGTTTATTTCTGGGTTTTGTTGTTTTTCTGTTTTGTTTTGTTTTGTTTTGTTGTTTTTTGTTGTTTTGGATGTTTTTGTTTGTTTTGTTTTTTTTTTTTTTTTTGTTTGGTTCTGTTTGTTTGTTTGTTTGTTTGTTTGTTTTGGTTTTTTTAAAAATATTATCTTACTAATCAAAACCTTGCGGATGACCTGAAAACATTTAATTTAAAAAAAACCAAAATTGCACGGAGTGTTACACTGCCATTTCTGCAGGTTGCAGAAGAAATGTTCTTGTGTCAGAAGTGATGATTTGAATTAGATGCAACCAGAAACATGAATAACAGAATATATATAAATAGTGCATATGTAATCAGTACAAGGATGTGCCAGCTTGTTTCTTCAGAAGTGAGAGCATTCTGCTGTATATCACAAGGTTATAGTAAACAATAAAATATAAAGTCCTAAATGCTGTAGATTTTGATGAATTAATCTCATCCCACTAACTCCAGGGAGGGGACAAGGCTAAAGCCTGCTATAAACATCAGCTAATCTGTAACAAAATTGACAGCATATTTGCCCTAAAAGAACATTTTAATACCTTTTTTAAGAGATAACAAGTATTTATAACCCACTCTTTATTAACCCACTCTTTAACACGGCAATCCACGAACAGTTTGGTGAGAATTCTAAAAATTATTATAGTTGCCAACTTCACTAACTTTAAAACAATTTTCTGTTTAATTAGCTCCCATCTTCCTTGTCTGGGACACAATTCAAAACCCTTGAGTGAGTGTCTTCTGATCTGAAAACCTGTTAATACTTCTCATTTTAACATCTTACATTTCATGAGTTCTTCTGTTGTATAAAAAATTATTTCAAGGATTAACACTTATTTTGACTTAGCTCAACATACATGTTGTTAATGCATTATGTTCTTAGCTGGTGAAAGAAAAGATATCACTATGAACCTCTGAACCCGTTTATTTACCACTCTTTGCAGGAGAGGTATATGTGATCTCTTTAAAACTGAGTATGTTTCTGCAGCAGTTAGAATATCTGCAATCTTTCTCTGCAATAATATTTTGCAAGATCAGAGTCTCATAGATTTCTCTACTTTCTTTTAAAGAAAAAAATAAAATCCAATTAAACTAAAAGCAAGAAAAAGGAATATAAGACACCAGTGTGAATACATCTTACCAAAGATCCTTCTGAGTCATCCATTGAATCCCCATCCCAAGGCTTTTCTGGTAGGAAAGACTTTCACCTTAAGGTAAATTGTTTTCTCATACTACTGACAAAAACTGGATAATCTGAGCTGTGTCACAGACACAGTCAGAAAACTATCTTTAAGACCACCTTCTTCTGACCTGCTCCTCTCTCCCTGTATTTCTACATGTATGATGTAGGCCAAATTGGCATCTGGAAAAAAAGCAGTGACATGCCCATGGTTGCTAGAAATGCTCTCTCAAGCATGTTCATTCAGTATAAAAATTCCTTGAAAGTTTTGGTATAGGAAAAATCGTACTTTGCAGAGAAATATAAAGCCATTATTTGTGGATGACCAGGCACCATTCCCAGCAGGCAGTTTGTGTGACTATCCTTTTTGGAGGCTAAGGAAATGTAGTAGCAGAGGTGTGTTTTTCTGTGCTGATAGCCATGCCAGCTGATCAATAAATGTTCCCAGAATAATTTAAGTATTTATGTGTCCAGTCAGTAAAAACAATAGTAATATAGACTTTTTAAATTACTGCTTTGAAGAAATAGCAGCAATCTTATTTGATCCTTGATTATGATAGGAATCATGGCTAAGTCAGCATTTGGAATGATTGATTTTTTTTTTTTTCCTTTTTATAATTGGCTTTCTGGTTCCTAGACTGAATTATAGTTTCCTTTGGATTCATAAAATGTCACACATATATTGAATCCTTTCTAAAATGTATATTCCAAATGTGTGTACGTTTATTTGTAGTTTAATAAAGGCACGCTGTCATCTATGAATTGACATGGTTCTTAAGAACTTATTTAAGGGCATAATTATACACCTTTTCAAGCAAGTAAGTATGCTGAAAAATAGTACCATTTCTTGAGCAAGTGTCGCTGTAATACTGTATTCAATATCATTGTCCATCAGCTGACATGTAAATTACACATTCTTTAAAGCTGAGTGTGATGTGATATGAAGTGCAGGAAACCTAGATTAGGGCACTCTTCTGAAACTATGGAAGGTTTTGTATCTAAGGTGCTGGAGCACCTCCAAGGAGATCAAGAAGTCCTTGTTTCAGAAGCAGGGAAACATTTGGGGTTCTTTTCTCAGGAAAAGCCTGCATATGCACCCAAAAGTATCTCTGGGACCTCATGTTACAATTTATGGGGGATCATTTTCATGAAGAGAGTTTGGGAGGAAAGACACAATTCTTGATCTATTCTTCTGTGGCAGCTGATTAACAAGAAGGGCAGACCTGTCCAGTGATGTCCACTAGAAGTGGTTTGATTATGCCCACTGGCATAAAAAATGTTAAAAAAACTGCAGGCCATGAGAGCAGATCTTTCCCTAGTTCCATCCTCTTCATGTCTCTGGCCCTCCCACCCCACTCCACATCCCAACCACTAACCTGCCTTAAATTTGAAAGATATCAAATTGGTAAGGGGAAATTAAAGTACTTCATTATCATGACATTATGCCATTAAGCTATAGTCTTTACATAGGGCTCAATACATTACTGACAACCAGTTCTGAAAATTCTGGATTCTTGAAAATTACTGAAAAGTTTTGTGAACTGACTGATACAATAACTTGTTTCTCTGAGATGAACTTTGATGATCCAGATTGTTCCTTTCCTAATGCCTTCAGCTGATATTGCTGTGTCACAGAATGGTTCCCTGAGTAAAAATAGATTCAGCACAGTGAGTCTGAGTGAGCTTATTCTTCTCGGGTTAAAGAATTCCAAACAACGACTAACCTTGGGGGAAAAATATTTTATTAATATTTTATCTAAAATTCTTCTTTTTAACCTTATCAGCATGATGACTGTTTCACTGTTGAGGCTGCTTTAATTAGACGTTAACAAACTCCACTTCTTTCTAAGTTTATCAGTGATATCTTAAAACACCTGAGTATATTACCCAGGCAGATTACAGAGAGATTTTCAGTATAGGTGCATTTAAAGGTTGATATAACTCTCTTTGTTCTTTGCATATTCTATTGCAACATTTAAAAGGTCGTTTCAAGAAACAGCAGCAGGAGCATTTAACTGAAAAAGCAAATGACAAACATAACATGCGCTATTATATGTTGAATGCAGTTTTAGCTAAGAAGACACTTTTAAGCTAAACTGCATTTTGAAGAAGCATCCAGCGAATAATTTGACAACAACACATTTTATCCAGATTCATATGAAGAAAGAAAAAAGCTCTGTAGATGGAATTGATAGGAAAAGACAGGTGGCTGGTTTGTTAAATTTGAGCATATTTAAAAATTAAACTAAACACTTTCTCCTCAACCTAGCAGCCTTTTCCATTCTTTATTAGCTTAAAATGTAATCACAAATCTTTCTCTTTCAGCTCTATGATAGCATTTGTACAATTTAACAAGCAGTTCTATAACAGTCTTTGCCTTGTTATTGAATGAAATTTATGATGATAGACAGTCTTGATTTAGAGGTATCAAAAATGCCCCAGATAAGTTATCAAATTGATAGGTTACTCCTACTGTTAAAAACTAATGTTTCTTTTCTAGTTGAACCTCCTCTTTGGGACAATAAGATGCTTTTGTTTGCTGAATTAAAGACAACAAACAAATTTAAAGTATAATTAAAGTACATTCAGATCTCTCTCTCTCCAGGCAGATACTCAATGATAAGGCACCTCTTTATCCTCAACAGAAGAGGTGAACATTTTGAGCCCATAGCTGTTACTAGAGCTGGAATATCAGTTCTTGAAATGAGATCAGATTAATATTTTCAAAAAAGTTTCTAAATAGGCACTCCACCAAAACATCTATCACATATAGCATACTCAGTGGAGTGAAAAGGCCTGAAACCATACAGCTGAGCATTTTTGATACACACTTGTAAACAAATCTTTTTAAATATTTGATTTGCCACCTGAAAATTTGCTGACAACGCCAACTGTTGAATGATTACATTGTCAGGTTTCTGTTGACTTCTGTATCTCCCTTTCACAATCCTGTGTCCAGAAAGTCAACTGAGTCAACATAACATCAGGCACGTAAAGATTTCATAATGCTAGTCAGAAAGAGATGGAGAGCATAAGAAGTTAATAAATGGAGACCAAAAAAAATTCCATGTTGCGTCTCTGTGGGCCTGAAATCATGAAATATTAACTGATTTTTGTCATCCACATTTCTTTTGCTTATATTTTTTTGATATACAATACTTTTTATTTTTTATTCATTAAATGAAAATTGAGATATATTGCATAATAAGTATACTTGAAGTTGCACAAAAATACTCAAACTTCAACTATGTTGCATCACAAAATATTTTTTAGAAGCTCAGGAAAGATTTTGTTCTGGTGGCACAAATGGTACAGGGAACACTGTGGTAAGAATCTGCTAGTTTCAGCTCTTCTGTTTTGTGGGCATCTTACTTAAACAGTGTCCCAGCATGAGGATTCCTGTTCTCCCTTTAGTCCTTGAATATTTTTGGTGGTATTGAGGATTGATCAGAATTGTTATTTCCTTGTCTATGGTTTATTTTATTATAAAGAACACTTTTTATGTTCTGCCAATTTTATGACAAGATCTTATGGCATGATACAAAGATTAACATAAAGTTTAGTGCCAAGCCTCAGAATAAAGATCAAGGAAGGTAATCAAAGGACAATACAAATAGCCTACAGGTGACCTGGGATTAATTCCAGTTCAAGGCCTGCTGAAATACTTCTGGTTAGTCCTTTGTGTGAATGGTAATCTCGATAAAATTTGTTAAAGAGCTGGCTTGTGCAGAAATCTGGGGAAGGATCTATGGGTGAAATGGAAAAAAACCCAAAATATAGAGCTAATGAAGAGCAAGTCATGCTGTTCATCTAGGTAAGAAACTCTGAAGTGCTTACCCAGTGTGAGAGCCCAGTACTAATGCCATTTAATGGGATTTTATCTGCCTATGATTTACAGAGTTAGATTGAAAATCTGAAACAAGATCCAATACATAGAAAAGATGCTATATATCAAGTAATTAAGTAGTTAGAAAAAATCTGTGTTCTGATACTTTAAAAAGAAGAAAGTAATATGAAGGTTTTTTTAACCTGCAGCTAATATAGCCTTACTTGTTAGAATAGCCTATTCTCTGTGGCAAAAGTGTGCCATAATCTGACAGATTATTTAGCACATCTAGGAGTTTTTCAGATCGTTATTTTAAACATATGACAAATTGGAACAAGACATAGTGTTGAATCCTTTTCTTTTTTTCCTCATGTATAGAATAAAATTTTTCAAGTCCTAAAATCTGCAAGATGTGCCTCTAAATACAGAAATAAATTTAAGAAATTCACATTATTTGACTGATTTTTTAATGTCATTAAATTTTGAAACTAGATAGTCTTGAAAATAATTTTCTTGTGCTTGATATATGTATTAACTTTTATCTGGTGACTAATATTTGTGGAGTAGAATAGTATAAACAATTACATGTTACTCTAAATTTCACAAAAGACTCACAGGTTTTCTCAAATCACAGTGGACATAAAACATATTTGTTCTATAACAAATTTAATTATTTCCAGGGGGAAAAAAGCATTCCTTGTAGTAAACCTTTCTATTGTTTTCCTGTAATCTCCTTGGATTTTGTTTGTTTGGGGGTTTTTGGGCTTGTTTTGTTGTTTCTTTGGGTTTGGGGTGTGTTTCCTTTGGGTGTTGTTTTGGGTTTTTTTTGTTGGTATTCTACTTATTTAGGATATGAAATGTACATTTAAAAATAAGAAGTGATGCTCTTTTGTTTGTGCTTTGATTGTTGATGTTCCTGTTTTCAAAATATTTGAAAGAAATGTTTTGATTTTTTTAAACTTTATGCAAAATATTCTCAAAATATAAATTTATTGGTTGTTTTTGAACAAGTGGGAAACAAGTACTTGAATTTTTTAATCGGCTTTTATGAAATCTATTTATTAATCTTATTTTGCAATAGTTTTCTCATATGAAAATTATGATCTGTCAGTCAAATAAAATCCAGCATAACCCCAGCATCTTTCAAAAACGTATCTACATCCCATAAAGGTCAATGGAATTAAGGTTATGAACTATCATTAAGAAAAATGGCAACTTGAAAAAGGAATATTTTTTTCATTCTGCTTCTTTGGACTGATGTCTACAGCTGCCTTCTCTCTGTGTGCTCTCTGCTTCCTGACAAGGTACGGGGCCAATATTTTTCTCTGAGTGCAGATTCACTTCATTGTCATTCTGACATTTAAAAGGCAATAACCATTTTTAAAATGGCATTTTAACAAATGGCAAATTTGACCTCATGTTGAGAACAATAGATGAAAAAAGAGCCTCTATTAGAGAAAATTTGAAGCAGTAATCTCTACCAATGAACCAAAAAATCAAAGAATGCAAATATGAGTAATTTGTAGTGAAAAATTTTATAATCAAATTTGTTTGCTGTTTAGAATGAGAAGAAGAGAAAATACGGTGTGTTTGTATGAATTGGAATGAATGTAGAAAGGAAGAAAAATACACAGTATATTTCTTCAAGGATTCACACAGTTAAGTTTTGTAGAAGATCAGGAGAATAAAATTCAGCGGTGACTCAGAAAAAAAAATTGAGAGAACCCAGAAGTGTTGCAACGTAATCTAACTTGGGGCCACAAAATGCTTCTAGTGATGTGTGTTTACTAAATAGTGCAGATACACAGAAAACATAAGAGTGCTTATGTGACTTCACTCATATTCCATACTTTATTAGCATTGGCTTCATCTGAATATGATTAAAAATGTTGTCTTCCTTAAATGAGAATTTCATGTTTTTTTCTACGTTAACTGACTCACAGCACTCCTATAAACAAAACCCATCCTAAATTATCTTTCATATTTACTTATTCCTCTACTTCAGAGGACAGTTGATCCAAAAGCACTTTTTGATATTCTGTAAGTAAAGATACTTTGAAATATTTCCAAATTCTTTCCCTCATTTTCAGGTTTTTAATTAATTTTATAACTATCTAAATACATTTCTTTCTTTTTTAATTTTATTTTTTAAAAGACAGAAGAGCTTCATAAGCTACATTAGAAAGCATGGATGTGGGTGGATTTATTTAAGATAGCATATGCAGAAAATGACAGGCTAGACCCCAATACATTAAGAAGATGCATTTTACAAACAGGGGAAAACATCAGAGCATGGCAGGAGGTCCCCTTGAAGGAACATATGTTCTTTTTGCTGAGTTTTTGCCTAATGGTGCTGCCTCTTTAAACATCATCACTCTATTAATCACAGGAAAGAGTACAAGTTGCAGATCAAGTCTGCTGGCTCCTCTATGGTGACTTCACATAAAAGATGTCACTCTGATCCAAGTAATTCAGGGATGAAAAATATTACAGATGTTGAATTTATGTGAGTGCTTGCTCCCTGTTTATTATGTCATCAATCTTGTGAGAAATAAAAGGATCAAACAGGCAAGTGTACTTTTCTTATCTTCTCTGCTCAACAGAGTCCAAAAGTAATCAATATAATTACTGAATCCTTCCAGGATATTTGAACCCTTCTTTAGTAGTCTACTTCTACATCTTATGGGTTGATCAAACCCAAAGCTAATTCAAAAGAATGAAGTTTTAATTACTGCACTGATACCTTCATATATTTCTCAGACTTACTGTAATTGGTTCAGTCATAATGGCAGACTAAGTGGTTTTTTCCTTTTTTAATTTGATGAATTAATAGAGCTTGCTGTGAATAAAAGCATGAGTGAAGCAGATAAGCATAAAATATCCAGAGATGCCCTGAGACTGAACATTGCCATGCAATGGGTTTTTTTCAATTTTGATTTTGATTTACATAAATTTATCTGTATGTATGTGGTTTTGTTCACACAATTTTAAGAAAAATTAGAAACATTTATAAGCAACAAAGATGTTGCTCATAAATTTTTCAGGTTTTTAATGTTTTAGGTCTCAATGTGGGTGATCTTTTAAACATAAAAATGTTTATTTCATCCCTAGTTTGTTAAATTTCTAAAAATAAATTGTACGTTTAAGGAATGAAAAAAAAGATTATACATTACTTTTTCCTGTTCACTCACACTATCTGGTTAAAGTAGTCTTGTTTTTCATTTCTCAACTGTGGGAAAAGGGAATTCAGGTTCCTTTTGAAGATCACCCTTGAAAATATTAGACATTAGCTCTACAAGTTTAATGTTGGATTCAAGTTTAATGTTTATCTTCAAATTAAAAATGCAAACACTGTGAGTGGCTTTCCACAGACACATGCAAAGTTTAAGGGTGGTACCAGACCTCTGGATCAAAAATAAATTGTTGATTTCCAAAAATAATCACTTTCTTCATGCCTTTTTCATGCCATTCTCGCTTCCTAGGATAACTTATGCTCATGGAGTTTTGAGCAAACAATTTCTTCAGCACAGATATTTTAAATTAGGAGTTAATACTAATGTGGGTTTTGAGTCTGACATTTTTATAAGAATTTTATTTGTCCAATAAATACAGCTATTTCTGTATATAGAACAATAATTTTGATAGGGGATTTTGAAAAAAATGTGTTAGCAGATTTTACAATTTTTTTTAGAAACTTTAAGTACAATAGGCACATTTTATAACTTGAAGTCAGAGAAGGGCCAAACCAGTGGACTGGGAAACTTCTGACTTTTTTTTCCACAAATAACATTTTTTTGTTTCATTCACAACATAATCAACTTGTTATTCAGTGTAGAAATTATGGAAAGAGTATTTTTAATATATATATTGCAAAACCAGAAAGAGTAACTACTGGCTAAAAAGCTACTACCAAAGGGCAAATATTTTAGGTTGTTGTTAGAAAGGCTAGGAATTTATTCAAATCCTAAGACCACAGCTACAGCTTGGTACCAAAATGTCATTCATACGAGCTACCATCCAAAACCTATATATTGCAGATGTCAAACTGACCCAGAGATGGAAATTTTGTTGGAGCTTTTTATGTAGAGCCTTGCTGTGAGTAGAATTCCTTATTTTATATCGAATTATCTTTTCAGTAGCAATCTTAGGTATGGCTGAAGGCTTCTATTAATGTTCTTGTTTTCCTATCTCTGTATATAATTTTAAAGCTCCTATGAATGAAAAATTAATGATCTTTTTATATCTTACTCTAATCTTTCCCACATTTGACAAATGTTGCTCTATTTATCTGCAATTTCAAACACTTTATGTTTCAAAAGCATTCTATATTAATAATGTTGTAATTTTTTTAAGTAGTACATGTAAGACTTCATTTTTTTCATTTTACATTGAAAAATTAGTCACTTACTGTGATATTGTGTCCAGTGGTCCATATAGGGCTTCATTCCCCTTTGTATTATGGTAGGTTTATGTTTCTTTCATATGTAAAATATTTAACACATAAAAATACTGTAGGTTTCTTTCTGGTCCAAAATACTTTCCATTATGTTATTCAGTAATCTAGTTTAGAAACCAATTAAAAATAAATATACTGGAGTCTGAAGAACAAACTATTTAAAGTTGAGCCTAGCTATTTTTATAAGTTTTTAATTTTTAGAAATCTTTATTGCAAAACCTAGGACAGTTGTCTTGATTTCACAGACAGAACAACTTTTTCTTAATTTTTTCATAATATTTACATGTAGAAAGATAGCAAGTAGGTCTTCATCACAAATACACCTATTGCAAAAAGATGAGACCGTATGCCCATCTGTTGACTTAAAGTTACTTTGTGAAACACACACATATCCATGAGGATAAAATATTAAAACAGTGGAAAGAAATTGCATGCAATGCAACAAGACACCCACTGTAGGTCAGAAATGAAAAACACTCCTTGAAAGAGCTAACAAGGCAAGGAGGTGGGTACATATCAAATGGGTAGTGCTTGCTTTCAGGGACTTTTTACAGGACTAGGTAGTAATTTGGTATACAAATACTTTACTTCAGGAGCCTTCTTGGGTTCAAAGTACTTGATGGGCTTAATTTACTGGTTACTGAAAAACATGTATAGCATAGTCAATAGAGACTGAAAAACTGCAGAAAATAGCATGAAATCAGATTCTTCCATGGTTGCTTAATCAACTTTCTTCCACTGCCATAAATGTGACATTCTTCTATGTGTGTGTGTGTGTATATATATATATATATATATATATATATATATATATATATGCATGTGTGTGTGTGAATGTGTATACAGAATTATTTATTGCTAATAATTTTAGTCCCAGCTACTACTAAATGAGACCAACAATAATTCTGATTTTTTTTTCCATTCTTTAAGTAAAATGTTAAGGGCTGAAATCAGTTTCTGAATGATCTTTAAATGATGGGTCCTATCTGGTTTTTTTTCAGATGCATACAAGCTCTATAACCAAGAAACTGTGTTGCTCAAGGACATACGGGATTATTTTATTTTTAGTGAAAGGAACAAATTGTGATTAAGAAAAAATCATCCACTGTTACATAGCATCTGCCAGTTTGGAGAATTGCTACAAATGCCAGTGTATGCATAATAAGCATTTCTCATGGTGATAGCACTGTCTCTGAAGATAGGCCAGTTTAAAGGTATGCAAGGGGGCTTAAAAACACATGGAGTGAAACTCTGACTTAAGTTTGGTCTCACGAACTTGGAGTCATTGTTTCAGTACAAGGGAAATTTCAGGCAGAAAATAGCCTACATGTGTGTTCTTCCACACATGTATATGCATGTTGTGTTTCAGGGTTTATTCTGAGAGTCAAGGCTTAAAGTCTGGATAGAAAATCGGGAAATTTTAGGCTGTTTATTTAGAACCCATCTGCATTAAACAGGGAATTTAAAGTCAAAGGGAAATCAAGACAGATTTGTGTGTGTCTGAAATAATCTTTCTAGTTTTGGCTAACCTCAGAAGATAGCAGTATAGAGAGTCTGTTAGGAAGCTCAGAATAAAAGTTTTTTAGCTGGAGTTGCAGCACATCAAATATGAGGATTCAGAGAGGGTCTTAGAAGCAAAACTAAAACATTGAAATTGTTTTCTGTTAATGTTTCCACTACTTTCTTTAAAAGTTCTTTCATTTCTTTGTGTCACTTTAAAGCTTACTTGATTACTTCACAGGATCCAGTGCAGCCTCAGTCCCTTACATATCACAATACAATGATTATTCCTTGTAAAATGCTAATTAAAATAAAATTGTGATTTGTCATCACAATGTTACCTTCATGCTTTTTTTACTTCAGGCAAATGTCAAAATAACAGAAATTATTCCATAGTTATCTTTATGGTAGAAGCAGCTGTTTTTAATTGCTCCTTAACAGACTCAAAATTATCCTACAATTTTACCTTACTTACTTTTTTAGGCAGTAATATTTTGAGAGCCTATACATGTGAATGATGTTTATCTTGATCCTAAAAGTGAAAAGGTAGGGAAAAATTAATAATTTCTCTGACTATAAAAAGCTTAAATAAGTCTTCTAGTACCAAAAGTGGCCTGCAAAAAAGTTGTAAAGGGACATTTTGTAAGGGTATGTGGTGATAGGACAAGGGAAACAGCTTCAAACTGAAATAAGGTAGATTAGGATATTAGGAATAAGTCCTTTAACCGGAAGCTAATGAGGTACTGGAACAGGCTGACCAGAGAAACTATGGGTGCCCCATCCCTGGAAATGTTCAAGGCCAGACTGGATGGGGTTTTGAAGCCCCTGGTCTAGTGGAAGATGTCCTGGTCTTGGTAGTGGGGTTGAAACAAGATGATCTTATAGTCCCTTCCAACCCAAACCATTCTGTGATACTACAATTCTATAAAGATTACAGAGATTTTCAGTGCCATTTATGAGGTGTATGTATACATATATACATGCACACATATGTACGCTATCTCAATATAGTTACATTAATCAACCAGACTCTGATGCCAGAATATTTTTGTTTCTATTACTCTTGCCTGGAGGGGCTGGGGACTGCTCAAGAAACATTCGTTTGTGTCTAATAAACTGCATGTGCTTAGATTTAAGCATAAAATAGTAGCCTTCAAGTACTTATGTTTCTTGTTGCATAAAGATAAAGCAGCAGAATTATTCTCTTGTTAGATGATGCTAAGCACAGTTCTATGAGGGTATAAGGAATCTTTAAGATGCCTTCCAAACCAAGCCATGCTATCATTCTGCAGACCCTGCTGAAGGCCTAGGCAGATTTCAGCCAGGCCTTTTCTCAGGTTCTGAGTCTTTTTCTCAGGCCATGACACTTTCTCAGCTCTGGCCAGGATTTTTCCCAGGGTAATAGCTTTCTTACAAATAGAAGGGAATTAATAAACATAGGATTAGCACCTGGTGTTGGCCATGGGACAGCGCATGATGTACGTGACATGGGATGCTTTCTCCTATTGCCCAATAAACTGCTGTCCGTTTGAGATTCATGAACCATCCTATAAATACAGGTTGGGTTTTAATAAAGTGTTTTTTCCTTCCACCCAAGAAGTGTGTTGCTATTATTTGCCACTCGTAGCAAACAGCAACATCATTCTATAAGTCTTTTGTTTGAACTCAGTCTTTTGAGTTTACTAAAGGCAATCAGTCTGAAAGAAAATCTCAAAAAAGTGTAAAGCTGTATTTTGAAACTAATAAACTTTCAGTCTCCCTGACAATTGCTTCAGAATGCTTTGACCACCAACATTATTATTGTGTTGTTAACCTGTATGTACTGACCAGTCATAGACTAAAAATATTGACTCTCAAAAGCTGCAAAAGGAAAATTGATAAAATTGATCGGACCATCAGCTAACAGTTTTGCTTTTTATTCTTTATTCAGCTCAGGATGTTACCTTTGTGAGAATAATAATGTTCATCTGTTAAAAATTTAATGCTTTTTTCATTTTGATTTTGAGGGAGATGTGTGTGTGTGTGTGTGTGTGGTACAGAGAGCATCACTACAGAGAGCATCTTGTTTTGGCACAGGGCACTTACCTGGCTTTATATTTGAGAAAGATCAATATAGTACTTTGCTTTCAGGACAATTTTGAACAATGCATGCTAAAAATAGTAGGAGACAAACTGAAATCAATGAGAAGGAAAGTAGACTTTATATAAGAATGTAAATAATAAATATATTTGCCCTAAAAAACAACCTGCTCCAGTGCCTCACCACCATCACAGTAAACAATTGCTCCCTAATATCTAAACTTGCTCTTTTTCAGTTTGAATCCATTCCCTCTTGTTCTGTCGCTGCACACTTTTGTGACTTGTCTCTCTCCATGTTTCTTGTGGGCTTCCTTCAGGTACTGGAAGGCCAAAATTAGGTCACACAGAACCTTTTTTTTCTCCAGGCTGATCAACCCCAATTCTCTCAGCCTTCCTCTACAGCAGATGTGCTCCATCCCTGTGATCACCTTGGTGCCTCCTCTGGACTCTCTCCAGCAGCTCCATGTCCTTCCTGGGCTGGACCCCAGGGCTGGAGGCAGCTCTGCAGGTGGGGTCTCACCAGAGTGGGGCAGAGGGACAGAATCCCCACCCTCCCCTGCTGTCCATGGATGCAGCCCAGGATGCACTTGGCTGGGAGTGCCCATGGCTGGCTCATGTCTAGTTTAAAGCTTTGCCAAGGAGTGCTGCTAGGTCCTATGCAGACTGAGCAAGGGGAGTCCTGTCTGATGCCAGGATCCCTAGAATGGTTTTGTAGGCCATTCCATTGTCAAAAGCACAAATTTTGGTGGAGACACAAGCTGTGGAGCCATGTATTAATAACTTCTCAGCTTCCTGATGATTTTCCTATTCCAGGTCTGAGGGGAACTGCAGGTTGCCCTGTAGGTTGGGCCTGTTTGTCATATTGGGCTCTCTGTTCCTCTTAGAAGGGAGTAATTTATGACTATAACCCATCTCCACTTTCTCTTGGAAGCATATTTGATGCAGGGGATTGATCTTTCTGATTGTGGTGACACCTCTGATGTAGCTGTACCTTCATCATCTTTAGGCTAGTCTTCCACGTACAAAGCCTCATGCCTATTGTACACAGTCATCTTATGGGGTGGAAAGATTTTGTTTGCCACTCCAAACATAGACTACCCTCCATTTGCTCCTTTCTTCACAAATTGTACCTGCTCATTTCTGAGGGATGGACAGAGGAACTGCTTGTTTTTGAAATTTTTTTAGTGGCTACTCCTCGCTGCTCCTGAAACCTCTTGTTTCCATCAGTCTATGTCCCTTTCTGAACCTGTAACACTTCTTAACCTTTCTTACATCATCCCAGGCTGAGCAGGTCTTTCACCTGGTAACATCTGACAACCCTTCTTACTGCTACATCCAGTGAAAGGCTTAGGCACTCCCTACAGACTGAAACCTGGACAGCTGCATGTCTTTTGGGTACTCTGTCTAGCTCTCTCTTAGGGAAAAATATAAAAGACTATATTTTTAAGCTTAAAGTTCTAACATCAAAGAAAAGGTCCGTAGGGTAGAGGAAGAGCAGAATCTTGAGGTTTTCCTCACATACAGTTATTTTAAGATAGCTGATTTAGAGAAACCACAGCAATGGCAAAAAAAAAAAAAAAAAAAAAAAAAAAAAAAAAAAAAAAAAAAAAAAAAGGAAAATATGAAAAGTCCAAAATAACGTAGAAACAGACCTATGTCACAAGCAAACATTCACCACCAAATGTTTCCTATTATTAAAAAAAAAATATTGTCTTTGCAAGAAAATTTTATATGTTCCAGCATGGAGACATGCATGCCTGAAGATACTTGTTTCAAATATGTGTAATTATTTTACCTTGATCCCTAGGTATGGTCTTTAGCTATTCTAATTTGAGGGAACACAAAGTATTTTAAAACTATTTTTCTGTTTCTTTTGACAAGCAGAGTAAAACAGTCAGTGCTGTATAGATGAACAGTCTCCTTCACTTTTGTTTCTTGAAGCTCAAAAGGAGCAACTCACAATCATATTGCAATGAAAAAAAAGTTCATCATTTTGGTGAAATTCCCAACTGGTTAATTGGCAAAGACATTAAATTTATTTAAGCTTTTTAGTGTACTTCAAAATATCAAATATATATATCATATATCAAAATATATGTGGATTTAGGCAGAGGTTTTTATTATTTAAAAGATGTACTAATTCATAGAAACAAGGTTGTAATGTCCCAAATCTACACAGTACTATTCTACTTAAAATTTGTCCATTTATGTTTGAATATTAACATAATTCACCAAGTTATACAATTTATCAATTGTGTAAAACTGTGGAAAAATCCTTTTGATTTATTCAAAAGAAGATAAGCAAATAATGGGACACACAATAAATTGAAGACTGCCTGTCTCATTCAAATAGTTCAAATTATCTGAGCAAATAAAACTAATGGATGAAAAAACAAGAAAATTTTAGAATAGTTTTCAGGATACCTGCTTCCTGAGAACAGTCTCTTACTGTGTTTGTAGAACCAAGCAAACTAACTTCCTAACACATAACCGAGGTTGTGAATGCAGATACCTTGGAAATTAAATGTTGTTCCCTTAATTTCCTTTAGCATTAGTCAGTGAATTACACTGCCCACATGTAACTCAAATATTACAGTCATGCTAATTTAGACATTCTTTATGTTTCTCATTCTTTACCCTGAAGCACTGGCAGAAGTGCTCCAGTTTTGTGCTAATAGATCAGGTGTTTTGTGCACATTGAACAGAACGCTTTTAAGCCAGGCTGCATCAAAGTGAAGCCTTCACAGAGAATCACATTGAGGGGAAGAAGGCGATAAACAAAAATGAAGAAATAAAGTGCTCCCTCTCTGAAATCCATTTAAGCAGCAATCCTCTGAAATTAGGGCATACCATCTGATTTATAAGCTATCATAGCAGTAAACTGTGGCCACTCAGGGTCTGGCCCAGATGGACAGACTCCCAGACCACCCAGGAGATAAGTGAGAGGTCTCCAAACATGGCAATTAAAAATTAGGGACAGGCACAGATTGGTGACCCAGAGATAGAGAGGATTTATTAATACAAAAAAAAAAAAAACAAACAAACAGGACAAAGCCAAGCACAGGACAACGGGGTGCACCAAAAGGGCCAAGGGCAAAGGTAAACACAATTTATGTAAGGTAGGTTAGAGGTGGAGTTTGAGGGTCCAATAGGAAAGAGGGATTAGGAATATGCAAAATATTGCAGCACATTTAAACCAATAATGTCACAGAGAATTTTCTGGAGATGATTACCATATATGCACAGGGGATGCTGGGAGTGAACCAGTCTCCTCACTGTAACTGAAGTGGGTTTTCCACACTCTTCTGCTTCAGTCTTGAAAACTTTATTTCACCCCAATAGCAAACTGTTTGTTAACTGTGGAAAACAAATTTTCAGGATTTACTAATGTAAAGTGTTTTAAGTTTTTCTTTTGGCTATCATTATCATATGTGCACAGTTTTCATACATACAGATCTCAACAGAAAGACAGTGACTGAAGATGAGTCAAGGATCTGTAAAACAATGCAATCTATATGAACAATTGCCTAAACTAGGAAGAAAGTCTGTAATACCTATCTCTGAGTATTATTTTGAATAAAAAGTCCACAGTTTCAGCAATAAGGACATGCTTTCATGAGCTTGCTTATGAAGTCTCTTTCACAGAGTTTTGAATGTTTGCATGGTGGAAATAGGTGCATGATGCTTTACTAACTGAAAGTGTTCTGAATTATTTATTTGGTAAAGTCTAAGGGTCACTAGTGATGTTACAGAAAGATATTCAAAGAAGTATTCATCATAAAACATCAGTAGAATCTTGATAGAAATTTTGAGTGCATACTAACAAATGTTGCGGGCTATTGGGAAAGAAAATGTGGATATAAATAACCAGCTGTAGTACTATTGCATTCATTGCCTTTTAGTTAGAGTCAGAAGCAGTCTGTTCTGAGTCTGTTGGGCCAGACACCTGTTTCTTTCTTTCATTTTCATAAGTATCCCTTAACAATATGAAGGTCTGATTAATAACAAGGTGTGCCACCTGAAATTGTGTAGTTGTGACCAGTCATCTGGTCATGTTCCTGAAGGAATGATTTCCCTACAAAATCATGGCAGCTGATGCATTTTGTTATTTGTTTGATTAACTAATTTCTTGATGAGAGAGAGTTTGATCCAACATCATAGTTTATCAGTAAGAAATTAAAGATAGTGAGCTGCTTTGGCCTTGGAGACAAAAGACTAGAAAGGAATATTACCCAGGCATGTGTGATACTCAAGATATCACACATGGTGATATCTTGGTGGAGTTATACTTATGGGGGAAATGGATGAGGTGGATAGACTTTTGGAGAAATATAAATATTTGTTCCATAGTGAAGATATATCACCTTGTCCCCTTTATACAAAGTGTGAGGAGGTCAGGGATATATGAGTGATGTCCTATTCTCAGAAAATGTGGTGATGTTCTTACATGGTTGCTGGAACCAAGTAAAAATACTGCAGAAGAATGTGAAGCAAAGAATGCCCTGTCCTTTGTCTGTGTTGAAGCTAGCAGCAATTTAAATTGTCACATAAATTCTTACCCATATCACTGTTACTTGTCTGCCCACCTGATTCAGAATATTTCAGCTCATGAATGGCCACTCTTAATACATTTTAGATATCTAAATAAGAGTTATTAGACACAGCAACTAGTATTCCAAATTAAGCTTTGAATATAACTTGTAGAGGTTCTGTTATTAAAGAGAAAAAGAATTTTTTCTCAGAAAATTTTTATAGAAAGCTATTTTATTGTTAATTTTATTTCTAAAACAGTATCAGCTGTGAAGGATATAAAAATCAGTGAAGGATAAAAATCCCCAGAAATATTAGAGGACTTTCTAACTATTTCTGTTCTTATCTCACTCTTGGAAAGCTTGAAATGTGTAGTTAAGCTGATACATCTTTGCATGTTTTGTGATTACACAATTTTCCTGCCCTCTCTCTGTTACAGCATGTTTTTTTAGCATGATACACAGCTACTTTGCTCTCCCAGACCTAGATGCAGAGCAGTCAGCACTGCAAATATGGCTTTGAAACTGAATTGCTTTATTTTAATTTACTTCTATGATGTTTCCTGATAAGTTTTCCAGCTATATTACCATTCCTCTTTTCTACCTCTTCATTATCTTTACTCAGTCAATTGTGTCTCATTCTTACTGAGTGGTGCCAATTGCAACTCCAGTCTTTCTCCAACAGATATTAGAAACAGGTTGCTTTCATTTGCCTGCACTTGATACCTCAAAGAATACACATCATACCTATGGTCAGCCAATCTTGATTTGCTGAAAGCTCACTGAGAATAAAACAGCTGAAATGAAATCAAGAAAACATCAAAAAAACCCAAATTAATCTCAACTCCACCTTAATAGAAAAAAGAATTTCAGAAGTTTAAAAGTAGAAAAATTGAAAAGTCAGAGCAAAAATTTTCCACTCAGTTATCTAATAGAAATGCCAGGGCTATTAAAAAAGTATAATTTCTTAATCTTTTGTCCATTAAGGAAACAAAAATATGTTGAGAATACAAAAAACAATTCAGTATCTTCCACAATTTTTGCTACATTTAGAACTCACAGGCTACACATGTAGTAGACCTAGTATACACAGAAATCCCTATGCCTGGAATTCTCAGGAATCTAGAGCTAAACAGCCTGACAGAGGTCAGATGAAAAACAAACAAATGAACAAACCTAAAAATCACTGAATGCTGCAAATCAAAACCATTGAGACTTTAGTGTCATAAAGCATAGATACTGTTCAGATCCTGTAGGCTAGCAGAGGAATACTCTGTGAAGTTCAGAGAGGTGGTATACAGGTAACCTTTTGTAAGAGGTGTTTACCAGAGCACAGTTTCTGCTCCAGTTCATAAAACCTGACAGTGCCCTTTGAAAAACTTCTCTGTTGTTCAGATGTACAGGATAAGACAGAATTTTATTGCACCTGTTCTTCAGATAATCATTATGAATCTTCCTCTTGGTTTGGAAGTTCTAGGGTCCTGTAAGGCAGAGTTTTCCACTTTTTTTTTTTTTCCTTTTTATTTATTTATTTATTTACATAGAAATGATCTCCTAACAATCCCATTATTTGAATAGCATCCTGAGAGCAGTCTTTTTCCTTTGACTGAATTTTTGAGAGAGCAGTTTGAAATACTTATATTGTTTTGTGATTAGTCTAAGGAAAAATACATTTAACTTTTTGATAGTGAGCACTGTCAGAACACCAGCAATTGATTCCGAATTATTCCACCTGCAAATAATTTAGAAAGCTTTCTTTGTATGCCTTAAGATATTTAACTTGTCAACTTGGCTTACAGTTGAAGTCAAAGTGGATTTTTAGTGTCTGGTGATTCCCAGTGGATATTAAAACAATCTTTTTCTTCCTCTGTCTACAGCAATTCATAATATTTACCTAATGTTAAACCAAGATAAAAGAGAATATTAATCTACTGCTTGAAAAAAAAAAACTTGAAAGCTTTGTAGAAATTTCAATAATTCTGAAAGGAAATCAAGATGGCCTGCAGATGAGGATAGCACTGAAACTTTATCATGACCATACAATAAATCATGATCAAGACCAGAGCTGTTTGAGGGGTTTTTTTGCTGTCTGATCCAGAATGGGTAGGTTTGAAGATGACAAAATTTTTATTTTTCCAAGAAAGATTGCAATTATCCATGTCTTAAAATTTTAATGTAATGTCTATGACAGTGAGATACCTTTAAGGAGCTGGCAATGGCTTATAGTATAACAACCATAATCCCTGACAACTGGGAAACTTCTTTCTGGCACGGAGGAACAGAGTGAATTACTATTTAGCCTCTTTCAGACCTTAAATAAGCATGATCTGAAATAGGCATTTTATGCTAATTTGTCTTAAATACGCATCTCATCAATAATATTCTAGCGTATGATGTGGTTTCCTTTTGTATCAAGAGCATATTTATGAGGAGTTTTGCATATTTTCTCATGTGATCCTGAATTTCATTTAAATTGCCAAAAAAATGTCTCTTGAAGCAGTAGGTGATGTACTTCTAAAATCGTAATGTCCCTTCCCTTCCCTTCCCTTCCCTTCCCTTCCCTTCCCTTCCCTTCCCTTCCCTTCCCTTCACGGACCTTCCCTTCCCTTCCCTTCCCTTCCCTTCCCTTCCCTTCCCTTCCCTTCCCTTCCCTTCCCTTCCCTTCCCTTCCCTTCCCTTCCCTTCCCTTCCCTTCCCTTCCCTTCCCTTCCCTTCCCTTCCCTTCCCTTCCCTTCCCTTCCCTTCCCTTCCCTTCCCTTCCCTTCCCTTCCCTTCCCGTTACTTTCCCTTCCCTTCCCTTCCCTTCCCTTCCCTTCCCTTCCCTTCCCTTCCCTGAAACTTCCCTGAAACTTCCCTGAAACTTCCCTGAAACTTCCCTGAAACTTCCCTGAAACTTCCCTGAAACTTCCCTTCCCTTCCCTTCCCTTCCCTTCCCTGAAACTTCCCTGAAACTTCCCTGAAACTTCCCTGAAACTTCCCTGAAACTTCCCTGAAACTTCCCTGAAACTTCCCTGAAACTTCCCTTCCCTGAAACTTCCCTGAAACTTCCCTGAAACTTCCCTTCCCTTCCCTTCCCTGAAACTTCCCTTCCCTGAAACTTCCCTTCCCTGAAACTTCCCTTCCCTTCCCTGAAACTTCCCTGAAACTTCCCTGAAACTTCCCTGAAACTTCCCTGAAACTTCCCTTCCCTGAAACTTCCCTTCCCTGAAACTTCCCTTCCCTGAAACTTCCCTTCCCTGAAACTTCCCTGAAACTTCCCTTCCCTTCCCTTCCCTGAAACTTCCCTTCCCTTCCCTTCCCTGAAACTTCCCTTCCCTGAAACTTCCCTTCCCTTCCCTGAAACTTCCCTTCCCTGAAACTTCCCTGAAACTTCCCTGAAACTTCCCTGAAACTTCCCTTCCCTGAAACTTCCCTTCCCTGAAACTTCCCTGAAACTTCCCTTCCCTGAAACTTCCCTTCCCTTCCCTTCCCTTCCCTTCCCTTCCCTTCCCTTCCCTTCCCTTCCCTTCCCTTCCCTTCCCTTCCCTTCCCTTCCCTTCCCTTCCCTTCCCTTCCCTTCCCTTCCCTTCCCTTCCCTTCCCTTCCCTTCCCTTCCCTTCCCTTCCCTTCCCTTCCCTTCCCTTCCCTTCCCTTCCCTTCCCTTCCCTTCCCTTCCCTTCCCTTCCCTTCCCTGAAACTTCCCTGAAACTTCCCTGAAACTTCCCTGAAACTTCCCTGAAACTTCCCTGAAACTTCCCTGAAACTTCCCTGAAACTTCCCTTCCCTGAAACTTCCCTTCCCTTCCCTTCCCTGAAACTTCCCTTCCCTGAAACTTCCCTTCCCTGAAACTTCCCTTCCCTGAAACTTCCCTGAAACTTCCCTGAAACTTCCCTGAAACTTCCCTTCCCTGAAACTTCCCTGAAACTTCCCTGAAACTTCCCTGAAACTTCCCTTCCCTGAAACTTCCCTTCCCTGAAACTTCCCTTCCCTGAAACTTCCCTGAAACTTCCCTGAAACTTCCCTGAAACTTCCCTTCCCTGAAACTTCCCTGAAACTTCCCTGAAACTTCCCTGAAACTTCCCTTCCCTGAAACTTCCCTGAAACTTCCCTTCACTTCCCTTCCCTGAAACTTCCCTGAAACTTCCCTGAAACTTCCCTTCCCTGAATCTTCACTTCCCTTCCCTGAAACTTCCCTTCCCTGAAACCCTGAAACTTCCCTTCCCTGAAACTTCCCTGAAACGTCACTTCCCTTCCCTGAAACTTCCCTTCCCTGAAACTTCCCTGAAACTCCCCGTCCCTGAAACTTCCCTTCCCTGAAACTTCCCTTCCCTGAAACTTCCCTTCCCTGAAACTTCCCTGAAACTTCCCTGAAACTTCCCTTCCCTTCCCTGAAACTTCCCTTCCCTGAAACTTCCCTTCCCTGAAACTTCCCTGAAACTTCCCTGAAACTTCCCTTCCCTTCCCTGAAACTTCACTTCCCTTCCCAGAACTTCCCTTCCCGGAACTTCCCTTCCCTGAAATTGCCCTGAAACTTCCCTTCCCTTCCCTGAAACTTCCCTTCCCTTCCCAGAACTTTCCACAACTTCCCACAACTTCCCTTCCCAGAACTTCCCAGAACTTCCCTAACTAGTACTTCCCTTCCCTTCCCGGAACTCCCTTTCCCTTGTCTCTTATAATTTTTTATGATGTTAGATAGTTTTTGCAATAGTTTTCTTTCTAAAAAGTTATTTTCTTATGTCATTCAATAGTCCCACTTTCTCATAAAGTGTTTCTGTATAACAAATTACAACATTCAGTTTCTATCAGTATTTGTATAAATAAATTTCAGGTTAAAATTCTACTCCTACCAGGATATGTGGCAATTTAGAACTACCTTCACATGTAAGACATATCTAATCTGAATACCAGCATAAACAATACCTCAATACACTAATATATTTTGGTAACTCAGACCTGTGTAGTAATGAATCTAAATGTAACATCAGATTTTGGCAATTTTATAGACAAATAAATCTTACTTATTTCCAGATTACTTAACGCTGGTGTTTTGTCCAAGTAAATATAGTCTCATATCTGTTAGATTTATTTTCTAATGATTAATTAATGAATTAATAATTATTAATTAATTAATGCATTTCTCTTCACCCATTAATGAATCCTCTTTGCTTGTCACATTATTTGACAATTAACTACAGAAGTCTTACAGAAATCCCAGACATAGATATCTGACAATTGAAGAATTCAAGACAATTGAAGAATTAATGTAGTAGAATGTAAATCTTCATCTTGAATAATGGATAATTTTAGTTGTATAGTATTCTTTTCCATAACAACTTCTGAGACATTTGTTAGTAGAGCTGTGCAGTGCTAAACTAACAGGGAGAGCCTGATGGAGTTCTATTGGAATTTTCCATTTACATTATGGATATTTAATGTATGTCTTCATTAGATGCTCTTATTAGTAGGGATGATGCACAAATAAAGTCAGGCCCTATGTGTGCAGCATGCCTCGTTAGAATTCACTGTGGAACATAGATAAAAATGCCTCAGTCTACCTAACAAATCTCAGAGAAAAATTTTGCTAAACAAGAACATACAAACTGTCAGAATAAAACATGTTTTCAAACCTTTGATTTTAAAGTGGACTTACAGTATTGGTTCAAATTTGCCTCTTATTCAAATTAGTATAATTTTGCAAAATTTTCCAGGCCCATCCCATTGATGAAGTTAACTTCCTATGAATAATTTTAGGTGTGAAGTGTTAAGAAACACAGCAAGGTATTTTTGTACAATTCCACCCTTTTATTTTCTGTCACTTCCTAAACTTACATTCAGCAGGGTGGGTAGGGTGGAGATGAATCTAAACCTAAATGCTGCATTAATGTGTTCATTGGGTTTTTCTCCTTTATTGCATGTGTCACCACAGATGAAAATTCTATACGCACAGCAAGAAATTAATCCGAGAATCATAGTACCATAGAGCCATAGAATGGTTTGGGTTGGAGGAGACCTTCTAAGATCATCTAGTTCAAGCTTCTCAAAATGCTGGTCACACTTTTGAAGCAGCCCAGGATACGTTCGGCATTCTGAGCTGCATATGCACATTGCTGAGTCATGTCCTCTTGTTCCCAAGTCCTTCTCCGCAGTGTTGCTGCTCTCAATACATTCTCCCACATGTATTGATACTGGGAATTGCCCCAGTCTTGCCCATGGTCTTGTGGAACTCCATGAGGTTTGTACAGGCCCACTCCTCAAACCTGCCCAGGTCCTTCTGAATGGCATCCTTTCCCTCTGCTATATCAACTGCACCACTTACCTTGATATAATCTGCAAATTTGATGTGGGTGCACTCAATCTCACTGTCCATGTTGTTGATTATGAAATTAAATATTGTTTGTGCCAGTACAGACCCTTGAGAGGCAACATCCATTACTGGTTTTCACTTGGACACTGACTGTAACTCTTTGGATGCAGACATTCAGGCAATGCCTTATTAATCTAGCAGTTCATGCATCAGACCCATATTTCTGCAATTTAGAAGTAAAAATGTTGTGGGGGATAGAAGTAGACTGCTGTTTACTTACAGAAGTTCAGGTAGAAGACGGAGGTAGCTCTTCCCTTTTGCATTCTTGGAGTAAATAATTAAGCTACGCTGACTGCAAAACTAGACTGTAAAACTACATTCCACGTAATGTTTGTGTGGAAGTCTCATTTGTTCTTCCAATCAAACTTTTTGAAGGTTAAAATAATTCCTCACCTCTCATATTTGTAAATTCTTCCTAGTAGTGTAATAGATAAAATTAAACAAGAAAAGAAAAGGAAGTAATTAAGCATATCTCTTGAATCTTTCCACACTACTTTGTTGGGGGTTAGATTTTATTCTCTTACTGTCTCAGTTTAAAGAATATTTCCCATTATTATGCTAAGGAAGGCCGGTTACACCCAGGATCTTTTGAGGACTTTTGAGGACAAAGGGGTAGGTGGGGGCTGGCTTCCGGGGGGGGGGGACTATTCGATCACCGGTGAGCTCGGAGGAGAAGGACGCCCCATCTCCAGCCACGCGGTCAAAAACCAAGGGAGCAAGATTCTCTCTGGTCGGACTGCCCTGCATCTGCTCCGCTCCAAACTCCTGCCTCTGACAACACAGCTGACCACCAGGACTCAAACGGTGAGCAGGGAGCTGTCCCTCCCCGCTGCTCCCACCTGGGACACAGCGCGGCTGCTGCCACCTCCCCCCACCTCCACTCCCGTCTGCCACCTCCGCAGCTGTGCGGGCTCTGCGCCGCCTCCACCACCAGGACCGAGCGCAGGGAGAGTGTGTCTGCGCCTCAAGAAAGGACTGGAGCTGAGCTATTTGTTCTGTTTTGTTGTTTATTTTAATTGCTGCTCTTGTTTCTGTTTGTCCAGTTAGATATATTAGTAAAGAGCTGGTATTCCTACCCCCTTATCTCTGCCTTATAGTTCCTGATTCAAAAATCATAATACTTGGGAGGGATAGGATTTAAATTCTTTATTTCAAAGAGGAGCTTCCGCCTTTATTGGAAGACACCTGTCCTTCAAACCAAGATATACTTTTATTATTTTAATGAAACAATTAGTGTAGACTATATTTTCAATGCATTTTACCACCAAAAAAAAAAACAAAAAAAAACCCCAAATCAACATTCCAGGCTCAATTCAGTAAAATGACAAAAAAGCCCATTCTCTGTTATAGAGATATGATCAACCCAAATGAAGTCAGTAGCTTCACTGTTCCTTTTTGCTGTAATGATCTTTGCAATGTAAAAGCACTATTGTGGAACACAGACCCTTGTCTTATTCCATACTAATTTCCTCTCTGCATTTGCCTACATTATTGTTTCTAAAAGATTTACTTTTTCTAATCCTCTGCTAGATTGTGTAAAAAGAGCTCTTGAAAAAAACTCACTAGCTGCTTTAAAGAAAATAAACTTCTACTGTAGGGGTTTTTTTGGATAATTGTTCAATTTTAATATAAATAAAAATGAATGCTATGAAAATGGGCTGTTTCTCAAAAGAAAAGGCTGTGAATTGTCGCTCTTTAAGCTGTTCTTGTTCTTTAAAATTGCTTTTGTTTTCAGAGCCTTCCACTGAGATCAAGATGGGATGTCAGCCAAAGGAATTTAACTTTTTCATCAGGGAATAGGCCTGAGTTTTTATTTCTTTCCTAAAAACTTGAATATGTAAACCAATGATTTCCAGCTTTAACAGTTTGGCAAGAAAGATTAGGCAGACTCATTTAAGGACTATTATCCTTTGAAGCATGCACAGTAATTCCAAATCATTACATTTCCAATCTGATTATGTTCTTCTAATGTAATACTTTGTTTCTTCTTTTTTTTTAATTAAACTTTTAAACATGATAGGCAATTGTAACAGAATATAAAATTCAAAAAATAAGAAGGCAACCATTCTTTTCTTGAGGTTTCAATTAAGAATATTTGAGCTTGTATAGATGTTATGTGGATGGTAGTTGAGCAACATTAAAAAATATAGCTCATTTTATATTTGCCATATAAAATATTACTACTGCCTGTATCACTAATGAATCAATATGCGCTATGTGATCATTCTGAATAATCATAATATTATTTTTAAAGTAAATACAATAAATAAAAAATAGTTATGTTAAAAACACAGTTTGGAAAGTATGCTGTGGTTAGCTAGAAAACCGCTCGGAAGATCACGCGGTGTACGAGGAGTTAGGGCCCCTCCCTCTCCACAGTGTTGGCCGATCACAGTTGGCATGGTAAAGTGACGTAAGCACCTGTCGGATACTTAAGCCGGTGCCCGTCAAATAATAAACGCATTTTGCCATCCACCATATTGGTGTAGTGTGCAATTTGTCGCGGCCAGTTGGTAAGTTCGCCATGGTCTCCCTCTGGACCAGGTCGCCCTTGCCTTGCGTCACCAACGCGAGGCAACAGTAGAACATAATTGATTGCCGGAGTTCACTTCCAAACCCTAAAAATAAAAATAGATATTAGACTAGCTCTTTAACTAATTTAGTTTATTGATAAAATTCAGAAGCAAAGTGAGCAGGTTCTGCATGCGTATCCTGCCTAGAATCCTACTCCATAATTTTTTAAAATAGTTCTGCCAAGTTCTTGAAAAAATGTTGGTGTTTTAAAACAATGAAAATAATATTTCCTGATTGCGTTTTTTTTTTACAGCATGTTTTTGCTCTCAGGAGTCTGAAGGAGCTTGCTCCTGTGAGAGGACATTGGAGGTTGCCCCAAAGTCATACAAAGGCAGTTTCAGACAGCTCCTAGACCATCCCAACATTGCTCAAAATTGGGCCACCAGTTATGCTGGCTGTGCCTCTGTGACAATGTATTTAAAACAGGCAAAAATTGCTGCACAGCAGCTGTGAGAGAGAAGTAAGAAAGATGAAACAGACATCAAGATCAGAGAAGAAAGAGGGAAAACAAATGCCAGAGCAGGAATTCCATGAAGAAGGACATGATGGAACAGGTTGTCCCCCTGCAGTCCATGGAGGAGCGTATAGGAGCAGATATCAAGCATTGAGGTGGAGTTTATGATCCCTCAGCAGCCTCCACAGTACTATGATGTGTGTGGGTACCTAGAAAGGTGTTGACAGCACACCTGTTCTTTGCCTGCTGCGGAGTAGTGCTGTACAGCACCCGCACAATTCCCCCAACATTCCGCTTCACTAATAGCTAGGGATGGACAAGAACCTGGGAAAGGATCAGACACAGATCAGAGCAGAACCAAACTGTCCAATGGGATATACCATTTGATGGCTGCTCAACAACAAAAGCCAAGGGACAGGAAGAGGATGAGATCATTGCTTTTCCCTTATGTGAAACTACTTTTATCTTGACACACCACATGTTTTTTTCCATCTTGTTTTGTCCTCCTGCACTTCTGAGAAATGGAGGGATACAAGAGATTGCCGAGAACCTGGCCTCCAGCTAGGGCCATATTGCCACAAAGCCATACTGCAGCTATTGCAGGACCCCACACCAAAACAAGTGAATATAACCTAAAGGAACCTACAGCCTGTGGACAGCCCATGGCAGAATAGGCTCCTGTAAATGGCTGTGGAGCATGGAGTGAAGCCCATGCAGGACCTGTTGCCACATGGAGGAACCATTCTGGAGTAGTCTCTTCCTGGAGGTCTATATGCCATGGGAAACACCCACACTGCAGCTATTCTTAAGAGCTGCAGCCGATGGAGAGGACCCACACTGGATCAATGTGTGAAGGTCTGTATCCTGTGAAAGGCACCCCATGCGGGATGTTGGAAAGGGTGTTAGGAGGAGGGGGATGGCAGAGATGATGAATGATCACAACCCTCAATCCCCATTCCTCTGCACTTCTTGCTGGGAAAGTGGTAGAAGGATCGGAAGTGGTAGAAGGAGTGAAGCTGTAAGTGGGAAGAAGGGAAAGGTAGGGGAAATGTGTTTTTACTTTTGTATTTCTGTTTTACTATCCTACTCTCTTGTTAATTGGCAATAAATTAAGAAAATCTTTCCTAATTTTTGTCTGTTTTGCCTGAGAATAACTGATGAGCAAACTCCCTGTCTACTTTAACACACATGATTCCCCATATTTCATCTCCCTGTCATGCTGAAGAGGATGAGTGAGTGGTGGGTGGCTCATGGGTGCTGTCAGCAGGCCAAAGTTAAACTCCCCATGCTGGTTCAAACACATGAATACTCTTCCTATTACCACCATGAATGACCATCCAAAACACTCGCCTACCTCCCACAGCAATTAAGTGCTATAATAATCTAGACAATTATGAAAAATTTTTAAGACAAAAAAAGATTATGTTTTTAATAAAAATGAATAGTTGGGATTATTTAATTCCTCTCCTAGCAGATTATGTGACTCTGCTCAATGTGCCCACAAAGTGCACTGGTGTTATTAATCCCTGAGCTACACAAAAACTCATATTCCATATACTTGACTGCAAGTAAGGACTGCTTTTCAAGAACTCCTTATTTTCCACTGCCAATAAGACATGTATTTAAAATGCAGTGAAATATCCGTGCTTTTCCTGAGGTATTTCTGGACTCATACATCCTTACAGAATGGTGTTTCATGCTATCCAATAGAAGGACAAGCTCTACTTCTTCATCTTCATGCAACAAAACATATAAGTGCTCAAACACTATTATTTTATGCTTAAACCTAAGCACACACAGTTTTTTAGGCAAGAAGGATTGTTTCTTGAGTAGCCACCTCCTCCAGACAAGATCAATAGAAAAAACTGTTCTGGTAGCAGAGTCTGAATCATTAATAAACTATATTAGAATAGTGCATACATTCATATGTGTGTATGTAGATACACCTCATAAACTGCATCTGAAACCATAATTTTGAGGGTTTACATTCATAGTGGCATAGCAATAGAGATTTTTCCATTTAGGTCTGAGTAAGGTGTAGCACTCAGTGAAGCATGTGGCAATGAGGAAAAGTAAAAAGTTGCTCGTTGGAGGACATTTGCAGAGCACAAATAAAGTTTATGTCCTACATAACAAGCATGCAAATCCTTGCACACTGACTTCTGAGGCATGGGTAAGCCATCTCCTGTGACAGAGCACTGCCACAGCTGGGAGCAGCTGTGTACTGTTCCATCATAGCTCTGCACACACAGGCCTGTTTGCCTGCCGCCTGCTTAGGAATCCAAATTCATCTCAGCAACCCCTTTCCCTTGATTCTGTTTTTCACATGTTTTTGCAGCTACTTGAAAAACCTAGAGTGGCAGCTAATAAAATGAATGTGTTTTGCTGTATGTATGATCTCTGACACAATTTGTATGATCTGGCTGAGAACCTCACTTAGCAAGATTTAATGCATTAAAAGAGGACTTCTTTAGATTTCCTGGTTATTCCATGATAATGTATCAAATATTACGTATTTTTATCTAGACCTGAGTAGAAAACAAAGTGCTATAAAACTTACAGATGACACAACAGTCTTTGCAGGAAAATAATCTTGTGAATGATAATAATTATATAGATTGCTAATTCTTTAGGAGTCATTATTTTGTGACTATATCATCTCTAGCAGTTACCTCATCCCCACAAACATGACAGGATTACACCGTTTTTATGTTTGGTTTTTTGGATGTTGGTTGGATTTGGGTTTTTGTGATGGGTTGGAGGGTTGGGTGTTTTTGTTGTTGGTTTGGCCTTTTTGAATTTTTTTTGTTTGTTTGTTTGTTTTGGAGCTATTATTTTTAAAAGATGGTTAAGCAGATATTACCAAATTAAAACGTTGCAATTATAATTGAAGAAAACTACTCTGTAGGTACTGGCAAGGGAACTGAGCTACATATTTTCCCTTTCCCTCACCTCTTGTGCTGGCTATTGACTACTTTGGGGTAGCTACTATTTAGACTTTACCCAAAAATTATCTTTTGGAAAAACTTTTATATCAATGATTCTTTATTGTGATTGTTCAACTGAAAAAACTCCCAGCTGTATTCCAATATAGTTCTGATAAGAGCTATAGGGTTTCTGGAATCCTATGGTAATTATTTTGAAACGGAAGAGTTTTCATATTAAAAAAAATAATTTCTTGTTCGACATACAACAACAGCAACAACAAAAAAAGGACTATTATTTCACTTACACATGGACTAATCATTTTCTATAATGCACTGCTACCTGTTCATTTACAAAGACAGCGGAGAAATATAAGATGTCAGTTTTAGAATAAATAAGATATGGGCAAGCTAGCATCAATTTATAACCAAGAAAATGACCATGTAATGAATATGTATAACATAATCGTTCAAAACAGCCTCTCACAATGTATGTGCCATTTATTCTTCAAATGAAGCAAAAACCTGTGATTCAGACTACATAATATGTTTCCTTTGGGTCTACATTTAAGGCATTATGATAATTCAGTTCAAAGGCAGGGCAGGGGTTTAGCATATATATACGTGTGGATAGTTTCAACTTTTATGTTTCTAGTATTCTAGATATAGACTTGTTTATGAGACTTTATATCAAGTCTAGATAATCTCTGTATAATCACTTCTTGTGCATTTTTTATTTTATTTGTGCATTACAAGTAAAACTCAGTTTAACAGGTCGAAATGCCTGTGATTCTTACATCTGACAGTATTTTTTAAGTGGTACAAAATGAGGAAAAAAACAGTTTATATTTGAAAACATTTACCTCTCATCTACAGGAAAAGTAATTGAATATTCATTTTTTATCCCAGTATGCTGGTATTTCCAAATCTGTAAGTCTGCAATTAATGACTACTACATTTTATTTATAGACAGTAATCTAGAAATAAAAGTTGCATTTCTGCAAACAAAAATTTTTTGCTACTGCTTTTTTCATATGGTTATCAAGATGTGTGAACTGCACAGATGAGAGAACAAGATATTTCAAATCTCATGGTTTTTTGTTTATTTGATCTAGGCTGATCTCTCAAAATTTCCCTTCCTGTAACTTACACTCTTATAATTTCAAAGATGATTGAGCCAGTAAAACAATGTGTTCTTACAAGACAGGAAAAATACACTTTTGTTAGTTAAAGTTGAAATATTACTAAAAGAAGAAGTGCCATGTGTAACTTAATATGCTGCTAAATAAATCTTATCCATGTGAAAAAAATACTGTATTTTTTTCATTACTATATTGCTTTTTTCTGTCTTCTTTCACTTTTAGTAACAAATTCTGTACAGTCATTTATTTTATAATTTGAATATCATCTAGTATCTCGTTTTCTTTTCCTAAGGAAGAGAAAACTTCTCTTCCATTCCTCAGAGGCATGTGCTCAAAATGGCATTTGTCCTAATGGACCTAAACTTTCCCAACTTCAATTGCATATTTTCATCTCTAATTATTGAAGTTGACAATCTGCTAACACAGGAAAAAAATAACAGATTTGGGAAAGATTTTACAGATTGTTCCATAATTAAGGATCCATATTCCCTCCAATCTATGCTTATGCACATGGCTGAAATATCTGCATTAGAGAGACTGGCACTCCATTTTCCTTTGCAGACTACAGGCTACTCAGAATTCCTCTTGCTTACTAGATGATTCCAATCCTTTCAAGTAACATTAGAAAGGAGGAATGGTAATTGTACTGCTAATTTGTACAACTGAGTTACATTTCTAAACATAAATAGACATAGATACAAGCTCAGGTCCACTACATCGTACATCAACGTGGACAGATAAATACTTGAAACATTTCCTTTAGAAAATTTTTGGCCATATTTGACTTACCAGGTAATCAGCTTAATTCTTATCTATATTTTCCATTACAAAAGTTATTAATGATATTCATATTTGAATAACAGACATTTTCTTCAATGAATTAATATTTTCCATTTTCACATTGACTTAGAGAAGTAATAGAATATTTAATATAGGAGTTGTAACGAGTTTATGCTGGCTGGACTTCACAATATTAATGATATTGATCATATTACTACCCTTATACAATGTTTTTTTAAAGGGCTATGAGACCCTGGATTATTTTCTTAATGATATATTATATTGTACAGTCAATTCTTGCTATCTATTACCCACTACCCTGAATGGATACATCTGTAAATCAGAGCATATAAAAAATATAAAGTAACACTTCTCAAGCTTAGCGAAGTATAATATATGGTTACAAACTGAAATCTAATGGAGAATGAAGGCTAGTGTTCAAATTGTTGCATATAAATGTTGTGAATTCTAATGGGAGCATAATTCATCTGAAAAATTTAGAGGTGTTTCCTGCATCCTTCAGAAATGTAAATATGCCTGAATCACATACTTTCAGAAAGTCTGTGAATTACATCTGTGCTGAAATACAATGGCTGATTCAAAAGTATGAGACGTAAATTCACTGTTAGAGGTATATTTCCAGAATAGAGTATTCTTTGGGCCTGAGCTGGAAGCAACTTTCTGATGCAAATCTATGTGGAATTTCCAAGTAAAAAAGTATGGCCATAATCCCTAAATAAAAGGATTCATAACAATTTCTCAAATGAAAAGAAACAAATGGAAAAGCAGGAACAAGAAGTTGCACACAAGCATTGATTTAGTCTCACAAAAGTTATTCAAAGTTCAATACATTAAGAAGGATAGTAATGCAAATGTAAGGCAGAAGAGAAGAAATAATATCTTAAGATAAAAAGGGAATCTTAAGATAAGTAGAAACAATCAAATTCATTTATACGGTAGTAAGATGCGCAAATTGCACTTTGCACATTTTTATTTTTCCTCTGAATTTTGCTAGAATCCTCCTCATTTAATTTGAATTTTTGTAGAGCATAAAAATTCTAGCTATGACTTCTACTCCAAATCAGTTTTGTTGTTTAGATGTGAGGTGATATTTTATTATGACTTGGACTAGCTATACAGGGTGTTTTATGAAAAGCCCCCTCTATTTAATTTAATATTTATTTAATTTTAAACATAATAAGAAAACTTAGATTCATCTGCACATTCAACTGATTTCTCAGACCCTTTAGAGATGTAGTTTGAAAGTTCTATAATAGTTGATGAATGTAAAAAAATCCGAATATTGAATGCATGTTAGCAAAGGTCTGAAACTGCAGATAATACATGGACACAAGTTTAGGTATTTTATAGGAACCAGTGTCAGCCAAAAATAAGTTTCAAGTAATTGTTTCCACATAGACTGCAAAATTGATGTCTACTTCCCTGCTAATTCCACAATTTTTCTTTTTTTAATTCTCCTGAGAGTAGAAACTTCATTATATTTCTCTATATATGATTCTCTTCAGGCTGGACACCCCTGGTGAACACATTTTCTTTTGTGCCTTTGTAAGCCAATACATCATGCAGTATTTATCAGTCACCAACCACCAGCAGCATAATCAGATGCACCTGTGATAATGAGGTACTCATCTTGGTACATCTTTCCCACACAAGTGGAACATCAGCTTCAAGTAACCATCACAGTCAAAAGGAAAGGCACTGGTCTCAGAGCAGAGGCCAATTTATGATTCAGAGCAACACCAGGAAGTAAACTCCTCCTGATCCCCTTTTGCCAGTCAAACTTTCGTTATGATTAGGTGTAAACCAGATTTCTTTCCTCAAAGGCTTAGATAGCCGCTGCATTGAGTTGACCTTCAAGTGTTGTCCATTTGTCCAGTGCTTTTTTTTCCCTAACACATTAGAGAACACAATAAATTGAAAACTATGGGTTTGTAGAATTAGGATTCTCATCTTGGCATAAGCTATAAACAGAATTTTTTTTCTGAGAAGTTACATGATTCCCAACCTATTTACTGAATAGAAATCAATAAGTTCATTTAAAAATAATTTAATTCTATTTTTTATCAAATAAACACGATGCATAATTTACATTTATCTCTTGTATGTCTCTTGTTGCTTAAAGATTGATTTCTTGAGTTTTGCTTTTACCCTGCATAGCTGCCTCCATGTCTACAAGGAATATAAGATTTATAGTGATATCATATTTCAGAGGAAGGGAAGCAACAATAACTGGTTTTGAGGAAAGATACCAACAAGCACTATTACATCATTCTACAAAATCAGATTGATTTTGCAAAAATTTGCCTGTTGTTCTTTTGTCTGGAACAGCATTTCTCTTGATGGAAGAAAATTTGACAGATCATTTTGAAACAGGTATGAATTTCCTAAAATGTGAGTCTTTTTCAAAGTATTAGTAAGCAGATGGAGACACATAGTTTTTTGTACATTTCTTACATACTTATTGTTCTAGTCCTAAATTTCTTTAAGCTGATTTACAGATGAGGAAATTTTCATTTTCCATTCATTAGCATTGAAAGTGCAATTCAGCTAGAAAGATCCCTAGTGCTTAATGGCACAGAACCAACATGGGTAGGTTTCAAAATTCAAAGTTCTTCAAGCAACTGGTCAAAATTACAGGAAAGGGAAGTTTGTACACGGATTCCCTCATCTTCACTATCTCCTTTGAGTTCTACATTGTGGGAACACCTACTCAATTTGACAAATATGAAGCATTTTATCACTATTGGTTCTTTGCGCAAGATTTGTTCTCTTGCTGCTAAATATTCCATGCTGTCTCATAACAAATATTTGAGAATGATTATTCTCAATCTAGTGTATTTCATATGTTTCAAATTGAATTTGGCCCCGAACAGGAAAACTACTATTACTGACTCCATTTGCCACCACATCTCAAAAATAGACTTCAACGGGAAAAATACATTATTAAAAAATAAACAACAAACCAGAGCATGAAGAAAAGGCTTTTAAAACTAATTAATTTGTGATCTTAGTCTTTTTAAGTGAGTTCTGTAGGCAGAGCTGCTTGAGATGCCTACTTTATGCATGCCATATAAGCATTTGTCATCTCAGCATAACTGAGATTGAAAGCTTATGAATATTTATCCCTGAAATAGGATCCTGATTCAGGGCACTATGATATCTTCCTTTATTGCATGACCTTCATTTCCATGGGGTAAGCATATTATCTTATAAATATATTAGCAAACATACATAAGAATTTCTGAACATATTTTTACTCTTGTATTTCTTTCAAATACACATACATGTGTATCACAACCTTTTCGTGACAGCATTTCTACATGCAAAACCAGCAAGATTCTGAATATAGCAAAACCACTGCTGTGAGTCAAGTGTCTGAGTGTTGAAGACCCCTGAAATTTGTTCTTTCAAACCAAGGCAGGAGCTAGAGTAATTTAGATACTCTCTAGGAATTCTCATTTTTTTATCTCCTTCAGGATTTAAACCAATTTGAAACCTCTCTCTGGTACAGTTTCTGGGTTGGTTTCTCTGCAGCTTTGATACTCAGAGATGCTTTACTGTCTACATTGCATAATTTTTCCTTCAGGACTCAGAAGACTAACTGTTCAGTCTTATACCTTTATCTAATGGGCTCCTTTTAGGAAATTCCTTTTTCCCATACTTCCTCAAGAGGATTCAATCATATTCACTCTTTTCTTACCTGGAAGGCAAACAATACTGCAATAACTTTTCCTGCTCAATGAGTGCTTCTTTTAACTAATTTTTCCGTAACTGAATTATTTAATCTATTTTAGTAAACATTCTAGTAAAATGCATGTAAAGAAATATAATTATACATTTAATTAATATATCTTTTTCATAATTAAACAGTGCATTTCACTTGTGATGCATACATACTTTATACTGTTTGGTTTTATTTAAAATACTTGTTTCTCTCTTTTAGCTAACTTTTGTTTCTGCATCTTGCACTGTGTAGCTGAAGTGATCACTAATGGCAACTTCTTTTCATAGTAGTTTTTACAATGTAAAATGATGCACAGGCAAAGAATTTACTGTACATTTGTGATACATATAAGGGTATGTGGAAGATAGGGCAGGCCAACTGAAGACATAGAAGTGAACAGCTTTGCATAAAACTCCATTATAAACTTAAGGGATTATTTATGTGGTTAAGTCTGTGTTTCATAACTATTTAATAATGTTACATCCTATACTCTCGTTATTTTGCCTCAAACAGTGTTTCAATCAGTCTCTGCACTGTAAATACTACATCCCTGAGCCCATGTCAATTGTAAAGGAAGCTGAATAACCTCTTCTTCTCTTATGTGCTGCTTTTATTTAAATAGTCTTTCCAAGTGGACTGATGCCAGCATTTCTACCCTGAGGACTTCTGCAGCACATTCACAGATGTCTGGCAAAGACAAATTTATGCAGTGATCCTCTCAGCAGTTTGAGACCATATTCACCACAATGTCCAGTTACTGAATGGCCAACTTACATGACCACTAGGGTCCCTTATAATGTTAGATATCAAAGAGGCCCTTCAAATGCTGGAAACACCAGCATAAGATGTGAGATTCCTCTTAAACTGTGAGACAAGAAAAAAACAAAAATTAAAAAAACAAACAAAAAACCACAAAAACAAACAAACAAAACCCCCAAAAAACATTGAAAAAAGCACTACCACTAATCCCTTGGTGACAAGTCTTACATCCAGATTCAATATATTAGGTAAGATTTACACATCCTGTCACCAGCCACCCCAAGCTGAAATGTCCTTATCAGCTAGTAACAGGTGTGCCTCCATCAAGCTCTCAACTGCACAGGAGGGATGTGAGAGAAAAATTAGAGAAGCCCCTGACACAGAAGAGGAGATGCTTCTGTGAATCAGTAGGCAGCCTCTCTCCTGAAATTAGTGAGAGTGTAAACTTGAATCTTGCTCTTGTCATGTGTTTTAACATTTGTCTCACATGTGAGTTGGCACATAGGAGCCACCTTCTTAATAAAGAAGAGTATTAGTTACCAGGGAAGCCAAATTTCTCTCTATAACCCAGAACTATTTTCCTGGCATGTTTCCTTCCTGCCAGCATGGAAAGCTGCACCCTGAGGATGGCTGGATATGAATACAAGGCCAAAAATGGTGTCTCTCTAGTGAAAATTCTGTGCTGAAAATGGCCAGGTGGCAAATAATTGCAAGATTCTCCCTTCAAACTCTTCTGCTACAGTGTTTTTTGTTGTTGTTGTTGTTTTTTATTCTCTAAATCTTGGTTCTCTTAGTATTCCTGTTTGAAATAAAGTACTGCATCAATCTGCAAAAGTTAACATCTCCCTTTCAGGGAACAATCTGAACAATTACTAAAAACTTCACTCCTGAACTAGAAGAGCTCCTTCTGAATTAAAAGAAGGTGACAAAATGCTTCTAAGTGCACTAAAAAAAAATCCCAGGGAGTAGGGAGTGGAGGTGGGGATACGGGTTACATGAGCTAAAAATTAACATTCTTGAGATAATTAAAGCCCACATTCTGCTTTCAGAAATTTACATTACAATCCCACTTGACTCTAACCAGATCCCACTGTTTAAATGAGAATTGCACCATTAGCTTAGGATCAGGTTCATTGTCTTCAGAGAATGTAAGCGTCTGACACATGACAGCAAAGAGAAAAAAGCTTACCAAACATCAATAAAAGACCAAGCTAAATATAAACTTATATTTCCATAATCTTTCAAATATGTAAATTTCAAATGCACAAATATTTAAACTATGCTTTTTCTTTATATTAAATTGTCCTGGTAGTATAGGTTTCATTTGCTCTTGAACCTTTGAGAGGAGAAAGTGATGATTTCTAATAAAGGAACATGTGTGCTGAAATAACTGTGTGAGTCATATGATACCAAATACATAAATTTTAATTAATAAAACCAGTTTCAAATATCTTCAACTTAGTGTGTGACATTTTATATATGCTGATAGAATTGATCTGTATTTTAAAATTATTCATTGAAAACTACTTGCATTTTCATTTATAACTTAGACTGAGCAAAATTCTTTCATGCTCATCAACCAGTACAGCAAAATTCACATCAGATCCTTTCTTTTTTAATGGCACACCTATTTAATTAACAGTTATCAAAGTCATCTGCCTTGCCCATTCCACTGATTGGATTGGGTAATTTCTTGGGTTTAATCCACTATATTGTCAGCTGCAGGAAATTAAATCTTTGTATTCTTGCACGTCAAGTTTTTTCACAGTGTCATTATGCTCTTTAGAATATTGTCTTTGTCAGCTCTGCTCTTCTGTCATAACCAACATCTAAGACAGTGTGCCAGTTTTTAACCAGAAATCTTTCCTAGATGTCCTAGATTTTTTCCAAACCTTTCTCTGTGTGGTTTAGGCACAGAATTCCTTCTACTAGCTGATCTGCAAAGATACTCTTAATTGTCCCATGAAATCATTGCTCCAGAGAGGAAATTGACCAGGTGACAATGACTGGGCTGAATAAAAGTTATAGTTCAAGAATTAACAAGATGCAGGTGATAAATATATGAGCACTACTGATTTATATGTTTAACTCACACATATCTTTCTCCCTCTCTTTCATTTCATTGCAGTGCAGTGCCTCAAATTATTTTGAGAGAAAGAGATTCTATGAAGGAAACATGAAGGAAAGGAAGTGGAAAGGGTTGAATTTACCTAATAAGATGTGGTAACTACAGGGAAAAATTAGGAAAGATTTAAAATTTTCTTTAAATACCCTGCCCTTGAGAGTGATTAAAACATTTCTTTAAATCCACATAGCCAGACACTTCTGTACTGTATGGGTGGTGAGATCCAGACACAGGTTGCCAGAGAAATTGTGTCTGTCCCATCCTTGGAAGCGTTCAAGGCCAGGCTGGATGGGGCTTGGAACAACCTGGTCTAGTGAAAAGTTTCCTGCCTACGGCAGGGGAGTTAGAATGGCAAGATGTTCCTTTCAAACCAAGCCTTTCTAATGATTTTAATCAAGTATTAATGGGAGCCAATGTCTGATGCACATGTAATGCTTTGAATCCTGCTGCACTCAATAACATTCATAGTATTTGCAGAAATTCTAATATTTCTGGGGGTGCTTTTCCAATTTCTTTAGTTTTGAGGGGTTAATATATCAATGCATAATACTTTTAAGTAGGAGGCTTTTATATTTTGTTTTTAATGAAAGAGGTTATGTAGAAATTAGTACTATCATGTTCATATTTGTTAAGTAGCAATAATTTTTTCTTTAAAAAGCCTGGTGTTTTGTTACTGATATTTTGTTTAATAAAAAGTTTTTTCCTTTGCTATGTTTTAAATTAAATCTCTGATTTGCTACATATGGAGCATCTGTAATTGGCTGAACATTCACTTCTGCTTTGTTATCTTTCAAATTCATGTAAACATGAAATTATCTTAATAATCAAATACTTTAAATGAAACTAGAATGTATGGGCAAGAGATCAAGAGATGAATTTTTAATAAAGTGCAATCTAAAATGTGATTTTTATATCTATATCTATATCTATATCTATATCTATATCTATATCTATATCTATATCTATATCTATATCTATATCTAGATATCTATAGATATCTATAGATATCTATAGATATAGATATAGATATAGATAGATATAGATATAGATATAGATATAGATATAGATATAGATATAGATATAGATATAGATATAGATATAGATATAGATATAGATATAGATATAGATATATAGATATAGATTTAGATTTAGATTTAGATTCCAGAAGAAAGTTATTATTACAATATGCTAGATACATCTGAAAACTTCTATTCTTGATACTGAATGTGTTTAAATTTTGATAGAAAACAGGAACCTGACATTGAAGTTCACTTTGAGTGCTATCATAGAGAACACATCTCTCAGAGAAAATGTTGTGAAAAAATAACTTAATAGGAGGTGAATTCTTACAATTTTCCAGGAATATTCTTGCAATTAATATTGTCTTAGCATCTTCTATACTGATAAAAATTGTCACCCACATATATTGGAAGAAATGGTGAAAGGCTCTTGTCTTGACCAGTTCATGATTTGTAAAATAGATAAATTAACACAAAATGTATAAATTAAATTATGTGGATAATTTTCTTTAAATGAAATGTACAAAGTTTTAAGATGTTTTAGAGTATACATCTCAAAGGAGCTCTAATTCAGAATTAAATCTAGAAGGAATGATGATGTATCTTCTTTCTGGCTTAACAGTGAAACGAATCACAGTGATTTAAGGTATATGACTGAATAATAGATCTAAGATCATTATAATTAAAACCATTATAATTAGCTTCAACCAATTGTATTTTGTTTGGTCATATATTAACTCAAGAACCACTGTTTGTGCTAATTATCATCCCAGTACATATGGGCCTTCTGTATGAAGAGTAAAGGTTTCTGTATGTTCTGGATAATTTTTCCGTCTTTCACTCCATGCTCTCTTAAGAGACACTTTTCTTCATCTTTAGTAGAGCTACTTGGAATAAAATAGGTATAGGTTGTTGGAACCGCTCATACAGTCATTTAAAATACTTTTAAGCCAAATAATTTCTGAAGAAGGTTTTTAATACCTCAATATCTGTACTCCTTCTTTATATGTTTTATTTCTTTATTGCGTTTTTACTTGTGTACTCTTCAGTTAGACTTTGAAAGGTGAAAATTTCTCTTAACATGAGCCATGTTCAAGAAAGACAAAGAACAGAGGCATCATAAATATTGGCAGCTTCACACTGGTTATCCACCAATTTAACAGAGCTTTTTCTAAGTAAATCAAGTTAATTGTCAGTATTAGCCACCATTTTGTGGCTCTCTCAACAGACTATTCTCCGAGGCTCTCAGAAATTCATCTCTCCTGCTGTGTGATCCTCTTAAAGAAAGGGAATAAATTGTTTCAAAATCATTAATAATTACAGCCTGATTGTGGTTCATTCTAGTTATCTTGTGATCCACAGTGGAGTCTTAAAGAAGAATCTCCTATATCAGACATGTCTTCCTTTTGTTTGTGTTTTGTAAGGGATCAGTCAAGAAAACACAGATTTCTTAGGAAAATGGAAATTGGTCAAATTATTTCCTCTTTTGTTTTTATTCTATGACTTCATCAAAGTAAAACTGTTGGTGTTAGCAGCTATGTATTTTTCAGAAAGATCTTTTTTAGTGTCTAAACTTTAAAACTATGAGGAGATGGAACATGCTTTATAATATTTTACTAACTACCTTCTTTTGTTCCAGCATATTTTATTATTTCAGTTGCAGTTTTGAAAGCAGCCAATTAGTAGATACAAGTAAATATATACATTATTTTCTTAACATATAATTAGACAAATGAAAAAAAAATGCATATGCCTGTGTCTTCAGGTATAGAATTCAAGATAAAGGGCATATTTTTGCAGTAGATTAACAAAATACATTCAGAATTCTGAATCATGTCATTTTAAGAAAATTCTTTATACATTATTAAACACCTGTGAGATCCATGTGAAGTTTACAGGAACTCCCTGACATTAGGGTATGGTCATAATGATCAAAATCTTACACATATATGAATTCCCAACATACCTGTAGAGACAGTAAATTCAAAGTCTTTCAGTGAAAATCATGCTGACTTGTTTCCAATTTCTGTTTAAGTTGCTCAGATATCTCCTAAGCTGTTCTTGTAAAAGGCTGGTCATTTTATTGCATTGCTTAAACAACTTGTTCTGTGAGCAAAGCAAAATACCTCGTGCCATGATCAAACTGAATTAGCAGTATTTGGCACTTTGGAGGTCGTCACACACACCATAGCAAATCAAACAATCAAAGATTAGCAAGAGGTCTGGAAGTCTGCAGTTTTAACAGCTTTTTTACTGTGCATGTGGATGTACTCACATTACCATTTCATATCATGCTTCATTACAAGAAGGTATTACTCACTGGACAATTTCTTTCATTTCTGAATCAAGATTGGGAAACATATTGCTTGCCATATGTGTGAAGCCTAGAAGCTTGACTAACTAAACAAGTTAAACAAGAGCTTTTAAATATTACTTTAAAATATTATCAACAGATACATTAAGCCTCAGTAGCAAAGCCTTAAACAGTATTTTGAAAGCATTATTCCTGTACACAGGATTTCCAAATCTAATAAAAAAAGTCAGAATCATTCCAAAAAAGCTTCCTTGACAATGCAAAATCTTGACCTAAAATAGTGCCACTCAAGAATTTGTATCTCTAGATGCATACATTTTAAAGTAGGTACCAAAATAAATAATGTTTAACATCCCCAAATAATATATTTACCTTAATATGTGTGTTTTTAATAGATTAAAAAAAAATGGTATAAGTAAAAAGAAGAATATGGAAAATATTTAAGGTAGACAAGAACATGGAAAATAAATACATGTATGAAAATAGTGCATTTGTTCTTTAAACAAATGAGAGGAATGCCAACAGGAGCACCCAAATCCAGCAGTAAACCTTGTTTAGCTTCCATTTAATAATATGACAGTACCTACATGCAATTTTTTTAAGTATAACGACATTTAGTAAATATGTTGAAAAATTTCTAGTGATTGGATTTGTCCTTTCTTTTCCTTCTTTGAAAATTTCAGTCAAAACCAAGTAGAACCAACCCTGATCCCCCCACAACCCAGAACAAACAAAATAAAATCTCAAACATTCCGTCTGCACATATTTGTCTATGCCCCTGAATTAAATAAGCCAAATAACTGTGACAGACATCGGCTCTCAGCCATATGCTGTAACACTAATAGGGAGCAGAACGTAAATTCCACACATGGGAGAATTTTTTCATGTGGTAACTCAGTATTTTTCCAAATTGGATTCAAAGAAACTTCAAGTAGCAATTTAGCTTTTTATTAGAAATATTAATTTTCAGAGCAAATTTTTTTTCTTCTGGCTTCTTTGGCAGTTTTCTGCCATGGACCTTGTGAACATCACATGAAGGAAGTTCTCTCTCAGGGTTTCAAAAGGTTAGAAGAAAACAAATTAAGTCACTTTTTTTCTTTTTTCTTTCCTGGATTACAAATTTTATTCAGCATTTGCTGTATGCTGCTGTCACATATAGTCTTTCTGTGAGATTACGCAGCTGTTTTGCTTTCTATTGCTTTGCAAATATTGACTTCCTGGACTAGTCCATGGCTTTGCCTTTGTGCTCCATTCTCAGCCCATTGTTTCACAATGTTTTTTTCCCTCTTGCCAGCAGTGTTTGCTGGTCCTCTGCACTGGGTGTTTTCTTGCCTGACCACAGTAGACATGTTTTCTTCAGGGTCTTAATGTACTCCCCCAACCACCACCATATTGCCACTTACTCAAAACCCCTTCTGGTATTTCTGCACAGTGTTGGCATTTCCTTTCCTGCTGTAAGAAAAAAGATTTTATTTTTTTTTAAATCTGATAAGAAATGAAATTTTTGGTAACTGGTTGCTGGAAGAAACATAACAAGTCAACTTCTCTCCTTCTGCTACGGAGGTTGTTGACTTCCCTCCTGATGTTATTGCACAAAGTTTCTCCAGTTCTTTTGATGACAAGTCCTTATGAATTCCAACTTATACGTAATTCATAATCTAATAACAAACATCTTCAATCATGAACTCTGATTGTTCCCACCTTTTTTTTTGTTTGTTTTTTTTTCCACAGTCAGTGGCATTGCTTTTCATGTTTTGCTTGTTTCTGGAGTGCAATGGGTGATGAGTCTATCCATGATAAGGATTTTCAAAGCAGTTAACATTTTCTTATTTGAATACAGGGAAGAAATGGACTCAGCACATGGAAAATTTTATCTATTGTCTGGGTTTAAATTGAAAAGAAATATATGTTGTTTCAAGTAATCTTTATGTGTTTCTTTTAATCTAAATGGCAGTGCAAGGTTTTAACATTATCTTCTTTAAATTATTCAGTTTTATAAGTTATGAAAAGTAATAAAGTTGTAAAACCAAAAGGTCCCCTTTAAAATTTCAAGAGGAAATATGTCAGGATTTCCAAAATGCTTCCAAAGTGTTTCCAAAATGGAAAACACTTTGTTTAGAAATGTTCAAATTATATAGCTCAGTGTTTGATATGGTCTGCTTTTATTTTGTCCAAATAATTTACAAATTTTTAACTCCCTGAGAAAATGCTTTCTTTTTCTTTATCAAATTCATTCTTTAGTGAATTTTTCACAGATCTACTGGTGAATACTGCAGAAAAATAGCAATGGCTATTATCTGTCACTAAACAGTAGACTGTTTAAAAAACAAATTGCTTATGATGGACCTAGAAATAGGGTTTATTTATATATGTTAGGTATATCAACATTCTAGAATGCAACAGTGGTTTAGATAATTTGGTTATATAAAATATCCTACTCAAAATTATGCTGGTCCTCAGTTTTTATTAGGTACATAATATGTTTATGTTTATGGATGCTCTCTGGATCTGAAGATAAATTTCATGGGAATTTCTATATTTAAAATATATTTTATCGTGGGTTTTGGGTTGGGTATGGGTTTTAGTTTTTTGTTTGTTTTGTTGGGGTTTTTTTGGGTGCTCTTCTCAAGTGTTACTTACAACAGGAAGGTCAAATAATCAAAACTGCACATTTTTCTTAGACCACTTAAGAAATTTATGTACATATGCAATCAACCTTCACTTTCAATACGATTTTGATTTTTAACAGAAATTTTTGTCAGAAATATTCTCGAATGTTTTAACATGGTTAAAATAGTGTATTTAATATAGTATCAATGCTGTGCATTGGGAGGTGCCAACTATATACATTTGTATATACTTGTAACACACAAATGTCCACAAGTCAAAACAGCATTGTTTCAGTAATAAAAATATGGAAACAATTTTACCAGGAGTCAACAAATTCATTGACTTTTTTTAAAAAAAATTCATCCTTTGAATAGCTCCCTCTACGTTTTATGCAAAAACAAAGGAGAGGTAAAAACCGATCTTTGTTTTCCCACGAGCAAGTCCTCCTCATCATTTTAGATCTATTTTTTAAGAAATTCAAAATTAAATAATATAAGTACTAGGATACAATCTTAAAGACTTAAGAAATCTAGATTCTCAATACTTTCATGTTAGCTCATCAGTCTATTTTACAAATCCTTATGTCACTGTCTGAGGGTCTCTTGGTGTCTGAGACCACTCAGATGGACATAGGATGGTGGCTCAAGGCGCAGGGTATTCTTGAAGCTGCTGAAGAAAGGCTGCAGGAGACAGTCGTCCGGTCTCAAGGTCTGTTTATTATTTCTTATCGATACAGTGTTCACGCTCGCGAGCCGCAGTCTGATCAGCACCGTTTCCAGGACGAAAGTCTGCCCACGAAAGGCAGGACTTATCTTTTATACCTTAAACTACGTATTCTATGTTTACACTATCTTTCCAATACTACAATATCTTATTACTATGTCTAGTTTTGTCCCCAACCAATCTGTGATTCCCAGCATCCCTCACCAACATGGAGAACAAGAAGAAGAAGAAGAAAGAAGACACCACAACCCAAATCCTCCATCTTGGCCTTGTGGCTTCTAATATAAACAATCCCAAAAACTACCTTTTCTACATGCTAACTATCTAATTCACACTCTAGATTCACTTAACGGTTGCATTTCTTCTCTGAGAGAAGGCAGATGTTCCCATGGTACAGGACCCAGCTCTCGGACCCCCCTGGCTCTATTCGGGGGTCTTTCAGGGGTCTGACAGGGGGGTTCTCGCACCCACAGAGGGTTCAGAGGGACTCCCTGGACCCCCACATCCTTATCTCCTTTTCTTGAAGAAAACTGCTTTTGAGGTTCTGGTTCTATGCCAAACTAATGTATGGACAGAACAGCTTGCTTTTTTTGCCTTGGAATTTCTAGATACAGAGTCAGAATTAAGCTCCTCTTTTTCCAGCCATTTTTCTGCACTGGAGCTGCAGCTGTGATAATCACTAAAAGCAGGGTTATTAATAATCACATATTCAGTTACTGCCTATGTTAAGAGAGGGACTGGGGCTGGGATTTGTGGGGGGTTTTGTGGGGTTTTTTTTTTATTTTTGGTTTGTTTGTTCATTTATTTATTTGGTTTTTGTGGTTTTGTTTGTTTTGTTTTGGGTTTTTGTTGTTTTGGTAGATTTTGTTATTTTTCTTTAATAAACTTAAAACTCCCTATGAAACCTCAGTTAGGGAATAACCCATGATAAAAACATGGTATAGGATGTAATATATCAGAGATTTCTTTCTATGATCAGGATTCTGAGAGTAAATGCACACACACTGGACACAAATAAATAGTGATAGCATCATTGATATCTCTCTTTCTTGTTTTTTGGGTTTTTTTGGGGGGGGATGTTTGGGGGTTTTTTGTGCTTGTTCAGACACTTCTTGACTTTCCATACCCCATCTGTATTTAATACATAAGAGTCAGGAAAAATCACAGGGAAGCCCGAAGCCAAATCCACATTTTTTTAAAAACACTGTTTAACTTTGACCTAATGTCCACTATGTGCTCTGTACAATTTGAATTTCACAGCTCCAAGTTGACTTACTGCATTTGCTTTAATCAGCTTTTTTTTCACAAGGCCAGAGGTGCCCTTTTTTAATTAACATAATGAACAAACAGGAGTTATTTCATATCTTAGTTTGTCTTTGTTGAAGGTTTATTAAAATGACTGAATATATCTTGTTGAACAGGAATATTCATTCTGTGCTAGCACTTCCTTTGCTACATTAAAGATTGAGCTATAGATAAAACAATTTTATTTAATTTCTGTTCCCCAGCAAAGTTTTACTTTTTTTAAAATTTCTGTCCCCTAGTATAATTAATGGTGAGAGCAGGACTTCATTCTGGAGTGTGTAGGCTGTTATCCATGCTCTCCAAGATAGCCACCATGACTAGTCCTACAGACTACCTGCACATGGTGGTACCTGTTGCAAAGTATTTTTCTTAGCATGAGGAAGAGCCAGCTGTTCAAGATATTGTTAAGAGGAGCCAGGAAGCATGTCCCACTATTTGAACATAGCTTTAATGAGCCATTAAAGCAAGAATAGTAACCCAGCTTTCAACTTAGGCTATTTGAACTTCCAAATATATTGATGGTTATCCAAACCCTAAGATAATAATGAACCTGCAAAAGTAAATTTAAGTTTTTATAGTACTTGAGTTTGATGGGATTTCAATAAAACACATGCAGAGGAATCTTGTAACTCCTGAAAAGAAAAGATGAAGTATTTCTTTCAGCTTATTGTTTTAAGTTAACTAAAACAAAACAAAGCAAAAAGTTCACTCTAAGTTTTTTTCATCGCTTTGATATCATTTTACATCTGTGTTTTTAGCTCATGCAGCTATGTATATTGCAGGTGTATATCACTGCCAATATTTGTGAACCATTTCCTAAAAATGCATGTTCCACTTTAAGATGCCTCACATAGTAATTGCAGGTTTATGTACAGTTCACTTGAAATCCACAAATGCACCGAAGACCAAGAAGCAAGCTGAATCACATCCTTAACAAGGTCAGCCTGATACACCACAGGATCTGTGCAGGTAGAGCAAGCCTGCTTTGCAGCACTGTACTGCCTGTTCAAAGGACTGTGTCACAGAAGCAGTAAAATAATTCCACCAGGAGGAGGATTTGTGGGGTTGTTCCTTGTCACACGCCAAACCCTCATCACCACTTGATGTTCTGTTGGCACATAGAGTGGCAAGTTCCTCTTTTGTGCTGCTGTTGAAATGGATTACCTTATAGTGATACAGTCCTCTATGGTTTTTTTACTGCATCTCTTCAAGTTGCCTTTAACTCCTCTGTGGCCACGCTTAGACAGCTTTTAAGTTAAACATTTTCTGAAATCAACTGTTGAGTATTTTTGTTTTGAAGGTGTGCCAAAGGTGCTTAATGTACACTTTACTCATACTATAAAATTGATTTCTGCAATTCTTTTCACCAGATTCATTCAGGTGAGGAGGGGTTTCTCTTGATATACTCCCATGCAATGTTAGTCATCTTTAGGACCAAATAGTGTTTCGAAAGTCTCCTATGGTGAGCAGGCTTAAGCTTTTAATAACTTCATAACTCCCATGGAAAAGGCTTTCATCCCACCCTATAGTATTTATGAGAGAACTTCCCCATATGAAAGCATGATGTCTGATGGCTTGTTATTTTTGGAATCATGTTTGTATCAATTAAAATGGCATCACATGTATTAATTCTATGGCAAGCACATTAACAGTCCGCTTTGGAAACTTTTATTAACTCTGTTGGATTCACTTTATAAATAATAGGTGATTTTACAAAATATAATAGGATGGAAATTCAAGCTTTTTGCAGGGAGAGAGAAGTTTATTAAAAAGACCTGCCACTAACTCTGAGGGGCAGGAAGATCTCCTCTGTGTATTTAAATTCCTCCTCAAAAAGGGGTATGAAAAAAGGTGAATTCTTCCTTAGCATCAGATTTTGGCAAAAGTTTAAATTTAAGGAAGTTATAGGGATACATTTAAATCACTTTCTCCTTCAAGTTCTGGTCATGGCAAATCAGATAGATTTATAGGAATTAATTACTTATTGAACAGACAAAAGATAACAGATGCAAGATCCTAATCAGAATTACTTACTACATGTATAAAACTAAAAATAACTATTGTTAGATTACAGAATAACATAAAGCATGACATCAAGGTACCTATATTAAAGCGAGCAAAAGAAATAGGATTGATTGGGAGTCAAATGTAATTTAACATGGTAATGATAATGGACACAGATTCCTTCAGTGAAACCCTGCAAGTAACTGTGATGCAGGTGATCCTACTCATGGGAGAAACTCCACACATTTCTAGGGAAACATGTAGAAGATTTCTACTTTGTGGAAGTTTACTGTGGCTTTTATTATTGTTAAGTAAATGGCTGTTAGTCAAAAATCCAGCTTATCTTGTCAAATCTCATTCACAAATAGGATGTCTTTTGCAGCTGCGTGACACCAGAGGGCTGCTAGCCCCATGGCACCAAAATAACTCACTACAAGATGGCTTGTCACATTTGAGTCATCTCTCAGGTCAAGAAACAATTAAACTCTTGTAGGGAGTGAGATGCCATGCTACAAGCTTACAATCTCTGTGTCTCAGAAAATCAGATGTAGAATTTGACAGTGAGCCCACAGCAACTTGCACAAGCTGTTGATGTCCTTAAATGCCCTCAGTATTTATGAATTATTTATTTTTTAATACAAATGTTTTGTGTAAAGATAAATCTTGTGTCCATATTTCACTATGGTTACAAAGGACCTTCAAATGTCTCTAAAGGCTTGTTTCGTTCTGTCTGCTCTAAACATGAACCAAGTTAGTGGCTTTTAAGAAAAACTTGGGGGGTATAAAGGCAAAATCGCAGCTACTTTCAAAGAAAGGCCAATAGCAGCTGAGCCAATTGAGTCATGGAATCATCCATCTTCACCTGTTCTAGAATCCGAATACATTCTTAGTAGAAATTGTGTGGTGGGTTTTTTTCTGATTATATTTTTTTCCAAAAACATAAGATGAGCATATTTTAGAGACAGAATAGTACAGGGAGGGATATCATCTAAAGTAAAACTGTTAAACTAGAGAAAAGAAAAAAAGAAGGGAGAAAGGAAGGTGGAAAAATAACTTTTGTAGTACCAAAATAGTTTTGCTCTAAATATTAATAAATTTTTTAAATCTATTGCAGTCTGTTAATTTTTCCAGGATACTTTCTTTTTTTAATCTTTCATTTTATGGAGTCTATTATATTATTTTTATTTTATTACACAGATAAAATGCCTTTTTCTGAAAATTATGTAATCTTTCACAAGGTATTTGATGAAAATACACGGTACATACCATAGCAGTCCTCTCTTTGTCAGAAAACCTAATTCAGGTCAGGATGCAATGCAAGAGAACTAATACAGGGACTGTGAAGAAGGGACCAGATGTTAAAGTCACATCCCTGGCTCCAGACTGTAATAGCAATTCAGTCAGATTCTTGGGGTCTTCTACATTACATCTAAATGTGAAGTTGGGTTCATGAGCACAGGAGAAAAAATTTTTTTTTACCTTTACTCCTTCAAAACAAGAAGTATAAATACTGATTCTCTAAGACAAGGAAGTCTCTGTTAGGACCTAACAGTAGTTTACAAAGCGATTTTTAACTGGGACAAAATGTAACTTGCAAGGTATTCATATACTTTTATGATCACTGCTGCAGCCCTTAACTTTTCAAAGTACCTTCCACATGATTCAGAGAATCATGATACATTTATAATTATGGTATCTGTTAAAATAAAAAGTAAGTAGTGAGTTGTCTCTATTTTTCCTCTGGGACAGAACAAAGACACAAAACAAACAGATTTCTCCACAAACATACATGAAAACCTGAAGTTTTGTGGATAATAATAAAACCCCTTAGGTATATTGGAAAAATCATATTATTATCAAGAAAACTAGAATACCACAATCAAATTTCATTATATGATGAAATCCACTGCAAAAAATTATGCATTTAACAGATTGTGAATTAGGGATCTGCATAGTTTACTGCTAAATAATTTCATTTCAACATTTTTTAAGGTATATTTACAATACTGTCTAGTCAACTTTCAGGCATAAAAATACTGTACCCTACTCTGCATTCAGTTACTTATCCTCATTAATATACTTGGAACTGGCTAGAATCAGAGATTCTCAGGAGAAATTCTTTTGTGAATATATCAAGAAGGGAAATTTCAGTATTACATTTCATTGGAAATGCAACATTTTTCTATTTTTTCGATTCAATCTGAGTAGATGAACTGGCTCTTGACTTTTGTCAGGTGGTGAATATATTTAGTCAACAAATAAAAAGTTCAAACACTTGTCTGCATGCCATTATGTAACAATGAAGAATTTTAGAAAATACTTTAAATACTGTGTACATTTTAGTGAAATCATGAAGGTCACATAGTCCTTCCCTTATTCAGTAGTAGCACCAAGTAGTCTGGAAATTGTCCTGTCATATTTTCTGAGAGAGATTTTCAATTGATAAAAGAAAATGTATTAAATGCGTTGTCAGTGTCCATACTATGAGAGCCAAAAAAGGGCTAAGGCAGTAGAATTGACACTGTCTGTGGAGCACGTAAATGCAGAATTGTGACTCACCAAACAGAGTTTTGAGACACTAAACATTTGTGCCAGGAGGACCCATTTGTTTCTTATTAACATTCCCTGAGCAATATTCACCTGGAACATTTGAGAAGCTCATTCTTTGGTGTTTCCTGTATCTCACACAGATATTGTTTTCCACTGAAACTTTGAGTTATTGTAACAGTTCAGTGTTGGAGCATACCTTTCCTTTATACTATTTCTGAATATTTTATAAATTTTCCTTTGGATAAAATTCATAAACAAGTCCCAAATTTAGGCCTGTTCTGTGCTGTTTGTTTGGATCATTAGGTCACTGAATCAGACTCTTTGTTTTATAGCTGGATAAATTAAACAATCTCAGAACATGTGGTATTTTATCTCTTAAGATTTAATTTACAATTTATTTTTGATAGAAAATGAGTACTACCCTTCACTAGAAAAGGGTTTAAGGCACTCTTCTATCCTCAGCATTACCTCTTTAGTTTGCTGTAGCTGGCTTTAACCTGAATAAGCTAGTTATTAGTAGTTTTCCCTCAGTTAATTGTTTCTTTCTGGTTGCCTAGTTGTCCTAGAGGCACAGCCTATACACCCTTCACAGGGTCTAGGATTGTACCCTGAGGTCTCAGAGTGTAATTACTAGAAACTGTGATATACATGGTTTCAGAGTCTAGGTATTTTGCTTTATTGCCAACTGGTCAACTGGCCCAAAGTTGTCATTATGAGAAAAAACATCTAGTTACTGGTAAGAAATAGGTTGAGAGTGTGCAATATTCTCATTACAGAAGCATCTCTGATAAATAAATACCCCTATCACTTTTTATTTCAAAAGCCCAGTATGGAATTCTTGTCATAAAGAAAGGATGTTGACAGAATCAGGAACAAGGTAGCTTGCATGTATGTGTAGCGCAAGATCTTTATAATTAGAAGGATTTGTTCATTACAATGGAGTTGTTTACAAATTTCATTAATGTGTTTGATTACAAAATATATCATCCATTCCTTGTGATAACATTTGCCAAAAGTCTCTACTGAAGTTCACTGCTCAGTTACTAGAGATGTCCTAATGTGAGTGGGACTCGCTAAAGTTTTCCCTACAAAATAATCTCCACTCTTTTCAAATGTAAGGCTTACATTGGTACACAATTCTGCTGACTGCAGCTGCACCATTTCTAGAACAAAACAGAGGAAGAAGAGATGCAAATATGCCTCAACACCTTACCTATTATACAGAAGAGCAGTATCATCTTGTTAACTATCTTTTCAGCACTATTATTATACTTTAAAGAAGGGCAGAGTATTGATTAACTTTTACCTCTGTCATGGAAACAAGTCAGAGGAATATTAAATTGCTCAGGAACCTTCATAAATTGAAGTGGAATTGTACAGCCTGCAAAGAAGATTAAGGGTTGCTCTTCTCTCTCTTTTTCTACTTCTGAAATTCTATTAGTATGGTGGGGAAAGTGATAGCTTCTGGTATCCACAGAGAATACTTTCATTTTTTTCAATCATGTAAATTTCATTTGTTCACACATCTATAACGAGACAGAAGTAGCTTACAATAATTTACATTTCAATCTCCCAAGTGCATGTGAAGTGGAAAACAGTTCTGTGACAATAAAATTTTATTAGCTGAGCTAAGTGTAATTTACAGTTAATATATGAAAAACTTCTCAGTTCACTTCATTCTGTCTGATAAGGCAGAAAGAGCAATAGATTAACATAATGAATCTGTGAAGTGGTTAACACTGTTTACACAATATATCTATTACACATGGAATTTTAATTTGAGGCTTTTTCAAGGAAAGTGACATCAAAAATTGACAGTTATTGATTTAGCAGCAAGGAGATTTAACAGTTTTTACAAAATAAAAATCAAAATCCAATTAAACTTGACTTGCTAGCTTAACTATTTCTCATTGACAGAATAGTGGGGGAAGACTACAGCCACATAATAATTGAGGAACCCTGCCGCTATATACTGTGTCTTTTTCCTAATTGCTTAAGATCAGACAAAGTATCGCAGCATGGATGGAGAAGGATACACAAGAGGCTCTTTCAATCTCAGTTTATTCCAGGCCGATGGTATGGCCAGAAAGAGGGAGAATATATCTCCCAACAAGGTATTCAGGAGAAGGGAATGGGAGTGGCTTTGGCTGGCTGCCAATGGGATGAGGACACAGAGGGACTAGGATGAGCATACCCGACCCCCGGTGGGTGCAAGGTCACAGGGGAAGGTCACAGGACCGAAAAGGAAGACATGAACTGGGGACTAGCAGGAAGGAAGCTTGCAGGGTATTTAATTTCTTATACCTCAGATACTGAATTACATCTCCCCGATTTTTGTTTTTTTAAGTAGGGGGATGATATTAAACTAATTCTAGTCCGAATTTATTATTTTGCCCACCATTTGTGATAAGCAGGAGAGTTAGATTATTTTATATTTGCCATCTCTATATGATTGTCTGCTGAGGTAGAAAAAATGATACCATTAATGGCCTTAAATATTAAATGACGTAAGATACCAAATGCTATTGCTACAAGGAAAAGAATAACAACAAGTAACATAATTGTTTTGGCTATGGAAGTCCACCACCCAGAAAACCCCCAGCCCTTGAACAGTTCATTAAACCAGTCTTTTGCTTCTTGCTTCACTTGTCCAATCAGGTGGTTCATATCTCGCAGAGCACCGTGGACATTAGGAGCTTTTGAAGTCAGGTTCATGCAGCAGAGTCCTTCAAATTCCTGGCATGTGCCAAGGTTACCCAGATGTTTGACGTGGCTGAGGGTTGATCCACGCTGCTGCCAAACTGTTCAAGGCTAACAGGACACAGGGTTAACTGGAGGGTATCTTTTTCTAAAAGGAAAAACAAACATTTTAAAACATGTTATAAGTCTCTTTCTGCTGGAGGGTATTCCTTTGTGGAGTTTTTGTTTCCTTTTCCTCTGCGGCGTCTTCTTTTCAAAGCAGTGGTTACTTGCTTCTCATCTCCTTCTGCTGTAGCTGGAGTTTTGGGAACAAAAGGTTTAACCCACTTTTGGGGAATCCATCGAGGGCCTGAGGGAGTTGATACACATGCATAGCCCCTTCCCCAGGTTACTAGCCCATAGGGACCCCTGGTTTCCCATGTTTCTGGATCCCTAATCAGAACAGGTGGATGCTGAGACAGTTTAAACTGTTTACTGCTGTTAAAATGACGGACCACAGGAGGACTCATATTTTCAAATGAACAATTCAAGAAATTGATTGTGAGCAGAGCTTTACAGAGCTTTTGTTGGGGAGACATCCACACAGTAGAACTGCTTTGCCTAGCTAGAACTTGTTTGAGTGTTTGGTGTGTGCGTTCGATCACTGCTTGGCCTGTAGGGGAGTGGGGGATGCCTGTCTTATGTCCCAGTCCCCACTGCTGGACAAATTCCAGGAATTCCTTGGTTGTGTATGCTGGTCCATTATCTGATTTTATTTCTTTAGGGATCCCCAACACTGAGAAGGCTTGTACTAGGTGTTGTTTTACATGTACAGCCTTTTCCCCTGCATGGGCGGAGGCATAAACTGCACCTGAATATGTGTCTATACTCACATGAACATATTTGAGGCGTCCAAAACTAGGAATGTGCGTGTTGTCTGTCTGCCACACCTCACAGCTGCCTAGGCCCCGGGGATTAACCCCTACACCCAGCGATGGCATGGCCTGGAGCTGACAGCTGGGACAGGTGGCTACAATAGCCTTGGCCTGACTCTGTGTTAGCTGGAACTGACGGACCAAACCTGGTACATTCTGGTGGCATTGCTGGTGGCTCAGTTTTGCCTGTTGGAAAATGTCAGGAAGGCGTGCCTTTTCAGCTGGAGCTGCAAGGGTGTCTGCCATTCGGTTCCCTTCTATGATCTCACCTGGCAACTCCGTCTGTGACCTCACAAGCATCACATAGAAAGGATGTTCTCTGTGTGAAATCAAATAAATTAGTTTTGACAGCAGCCTAAAGAGCTGCTCATTACCAATGTCTTTGAGCACTGCCTGCTCTGCCCTGGATACCACCCCAGCAACATAAGCTGAATCTGTTACCAGGTTAAAAGGCTCTGAAAACCTCTCAAAGGCTCTCACAGCTGCAGCCAGTTCTGCAACCTGGGGTGACCCCTCCACAAACTTAACATCAGCTTCCCAATGCTGAGTTTGGGGATTTCTCCAAGTCATCATCAACTTATGGGAGGCCACCGATGCATCTGTGAACACTGTGAGTGCCTGGAGCCGTCTTCTGCTCCTCTTTTCACGAGGGATGAGGTGGAATTCCTCATTAAACAACTTATGAGCTGGGCTGTTAACAGATATCTGTCCAGTGTAGCTATCCAGAGATATCTGGAGGCTGGCATTGCTCTGTAACAAATGCTCAAACATTTCTTTTGTTAGCCTTTCAGGAGAGTTTTTTCCCTCCATAGAAAGTTTAATTGGCAGGTGAATGCATGTGAAATCAGACCCAGACAGTTCGCGCAGCCTCATTCTTGCTTTTTGAATCAACTGAGCCATAAGCTCCTGTGGTTGTGTGATAGTTTTGGATCTTTGGTGGGAGAGGAAGACCCATTCTATGATTAAGAGTGAGTCCCTCTGCCCCTCAATCCACTGAAATATTAAGCCATGTAAGTGTGGCAGTTTTGCCAAAACAATGAATTTGAAAGGTAGATCAGGCTGATAGCAGTGAGCCTGCCTCTCAGACAGAGCTTGCTGTACCTTTTCAATTGCAGCTTTTGCCTCAGGTGTCAGCTCCCTGGGAGACAGTAAGTCCCTCTCCCCTTTCAATAAATTAAAAAGGGGTTGTAAGTCCTCATTAGTGAGGCCTAACCAAGGTCTTACCCAGTTCAACGACCCACACAGAGAGTGAAGATCTGCAAGAGTTTTAGGGTTACAATTAATTTGTAATTTCTGTGGAACAATAGTCCTGGCAGTGATCTCTAGGCCCAGATACTTCCAAGGTGGCATCCTTTGAACCTTGTCTTCCTGTAATTGAAATCCAGCAGAGGTTAAAACTTTAACTACTAGGTCAAGCGTGTGTTGGAGTATGGAGCTATCAGGAGCACACACCAGCACATCATCCATGTAGTGCAGGATTATAGCTTCCCTGCTTTGTGCACGCACAGGAGACAACAATGAAGCTACATACCACTGACAGATAGCAGGACTACACTTCATGCCCTGTGGAAGCATTTTCCAGTGGTATCTCTTCACTGGAGCCTCTCTGTTCAATGATGGTACTGGGAGCATCTTCAGGGTGTAATGGGATTTGGAAAAAACAATCCTTGATGTCTAATACTGCCAATTGCCAATCTCTAGGTAACATGGTTGGACAAGGCATCCCAAGTTGAGGAGACCCCATGTCCTGAATTACTTTATTTATTTCCCTAAGGTCATGTAATAATCTCCATTTGTCTTTCCCTGGTTTTTTTATTACAAAGATTGGAGAATTCCAGGGACTTGTTGTTTCTTCTATATGATTTTTTGCTAATTGTTCTTCTACAAGTTTTTCAAGTGCCTCTAACCTTTCCTTTTTTAGCGGCCACTGTGTTGTCCAAATAGGTGTGTCACTTAGTCATGCTAGCTTCTGGACTCGGCACTCCACGGTGGCCGCTTCTAAAAATCCTGAGGGGTTTTTGGAGTTATCATTTTAACTTCCCATTGTGACATGGAGTCTCGGCCCCACAAGGGACACTTGTAATCTATTACAAACGGACGAACACCGGCCAATTTGCCTTCCGGTCCCTCAATTTGTACCATGCGTTTTGATATTTTTGCCAATTTAACTCCTCCTATACCCTGAAGTTGCCCAGCTACAGGTTGCAATTCCCAGTGTGAAGGCCAAAGTTTTTCAGGAATAATTGTCACATCTGAGCCTGTGTCCAGAACACCCTGCACATGTAGGTGATCTGATCCATGTGTCATGTTGCATGCTAGAGAAGGTTTTTCCTCCTTTACCGTCTCTGCCCAGTAAACCTCTGGTGACTTATCATCTGCTGTGATATCTGCTGGAATAGGAAAGGCTTGGGCCAGTACTTGCCCCTCACACAAATAGAAAGGTGCTTGAGGGCGACGGGCTAATATTATAACACTGGATATTTTCCCCTTCATGATCATAGGAGCTATTTCAATTTCTAAAGGTGTGTGTGCTGTGTCTCCCACAACAAAATACTCACTCTCCCTGTGGCAAACCATCATGTCAATTAAGGGCCTGAGATGTCCACTGTAATGATGGTCCACTCAGCAGATCTGAAATGAAAACCTTTGGTAGTCTGGAGCCTAACACGGCCACAGGACTGCCTGACTTGGTTAAGAGAACATTTAACATTTATATCATCTGTTATCCCCACATTGTCCCTTCCACCCTCCCCCTTTGTTTTTAAGAGAGAGGCTTTTGCTACAGTATAGCCTGCAGAATTTATATCCTGGCGCTCTATGGTGATTATGGCAGGCCCGCGCCTCAGTTCTAGTTTTTTTGTTCGTTGAGTTTCTTCTGTTTCCTGTTCTGAGGACAGTCCCTAGCAAAATGTCCTTCCTGCTGACACTGGAAACAGGTGATCTTCTTTAGCTGCTGTGATGACATGTGCTGCTTCTTCATCTGTGGTTGTTCAGGTGCTGGAGGCTTAGGAGGTGCTGGACTCGGGGTCTTCTCATGAGCACTGAACAGTTCTGCTTTGCGTGTGCACGCTTCTATCATCTGTGCTAGGGTTGGTTCTGGGTAGAGTGGCAGGCTTAGGATGACTCTTCGACATGCTTGATTGGCGTTTTTTTCTGCTAATTCTTTAATCAGTTCTGCATGCATGGCTGGATTATGCACCTGGCGTTCCACCTGTGTCTTTAATCGATCTATAAAACTTAAAAAACTCTCAGAAGAATATTGTTTAATATTAACATAACTAGTAGTTACTTCACATGTTGGCAATTTGACAAAGGCCTTTTCAGCTACATCACAAACCTTACTCAAAATAAATTTAGATAATAACCGAATTTGCTTTTCAGGGCAGTGTATTTGTCCCTCCCCATATAAATGATCTAATGTAATTTCATTATCATCCGAATCTTTGGAATGTTCAGGATTTTTGTGAAGTTCTGTTAAAAGACTGCTTAAAGAACATTTCCAAATATTAAGCCATAATTCATATTTAGCTGGAGTTAGCAAACACATGAAAAGGTCCTTTATATCCTGGGGAATTAATTCACTGGACAAAAGAGTTGTTCTTAGCATCCTTTTAAATATTTCACTTTTCCTCCCAAATTCCCTTTGCACCTTACAAATTTCTTTTTTATCTTAGTATGAGAATGGTTCGTAGCTTCTTCTACCATTCCTTCTACCCACATAATTAACTGGTGCTGCATCAAAAACATGATGTTCAGGGTTAGTCAGCAAGTTAGGGGTTAATTGGTTCTGTGCCTTTGCAGTCTGCGGGTTTGTCCCTGAAACACATGCTGCCCCTCCCCCTCTCTCAGCCCTCCCAGAGTTTCTATTGTTTTCTGTCCCGGTGTTAGAAAAAGAATTACAAGGCAGTATAGAAATAGCACCTTGGAAAAATGGGTTAAAATAGCTAGGAAGATATTGAGCAGAAATGGGAGTTGGATGCAGAAATGGATTATTGGAAGAAAAAGGCATATTGTTAGGAGTTATTGGTAACTTTGTAGCAGGTTGTTTAGAAGGATCTAAGTCTGTAAAACTTGGGGGATTTTTAGAATCAGTAGTTTCTTGAAGTATTTCTGATTTCTCTTTTAATTCAGGGACAGAAGATTCCGAATCTAATTGTGATAAGTGTTTGTGAATATTTAGAAATATAGGCAAAAATAAAGCAGCCGTGGTATCGCCTTTCTGTATTTTAGAAGTTAATAAATCTCCAACACTGTCCCAAAATAAAACTGAATTGATATCTTGCTTTTCAAATTCTATAACTTCTCGAGACAACCAGCTAACAAACTTTCTAATCTGTTTTTTAGAAATTACAACATCCTGTGCATCTAACATTTCTTTAAGCTGAGAAATAATACTCTTTTGTTGTGCAGAAAATTTCCCCCCCATTCCGATGTTATAAACTCGAAATGCACGATTCCCTTACTTTTGCAGAAAGTTACACAATAGCAGTTCGTTGCAAACCCAGGTGATTGGGGGTGCTGGGCTTTGTTACCACACATGGCTGTCCGCTATGGCAGCACCGGGCAGTCCCGGGGAAATCCTCCGAAGGGAAAACCCCGTGCCCGTGCTTACGCCAATAACGTAGGACACGCCAGTAGAGCGGGCCGAGCACGTAAATGCTGGCGGGATTGCGTAACACCGCTCACGTGGTTGCCGCTCTACACGGAACTGCCGCAGCTCCCAAGCCCGCGGGATACAAACCTCCCCCCGCGAATTTGGGGCTATTCCGTCTAAAACCCCCCCCCCTCCCCAGTACCTCGGGGCTAGATTGCGGTTCACGCCTCCCCGAAGGGATATTTTACCTTCCTCAGACGGAGTGCGGTCGCGCCGTAACTCTGCAAAAGTTCCGATCCAGAACCGGCTCCTCCGACTCTCGCGGAGAAGTTATCCGTTTCACCCTCCTATGTTTGGCGCTGGTAAAAGCAGCTCCGACCCACGGAGGTAGTTGAACAGCCCAATGGGCCTTTTAAAGTCCTAAAACAGGCACTTTAGCCAAAATGGGGTCTAAAAGTGAAGCCCCCACTTTTGGGCGCCAACTGCTACTATGCACTGTGTCTTTTTCCTAATTGCTTAAGATCAGACAAAGTATCGCAGCATGGATGGAGAAGGATACACAAGAGGCTCTTTCAATCTCAGTTTATTCCAGGCCGATGGTATGGCCAGAAAGAGGGAGAATCTCTCTCCGAGCCAGGTATTCAGGAGAGGGAATGGGAGTGGCTTTGGCTGGCTGCCAATGGGATGAGGACACAGAGGGACTAGGATCAGCATACCCGACCCCCGGTGGGTACAAGGTCACAGGGGAAGGTCACAGGACCGAAAAGGAAGACATGAACTGGGGACTAGCAGGAAGGAAGCTTGCAGGGTATTTAATTTCTTATACCTCAGATACTGAATTACAACAGAACCCCTTGATTTCTAGGTTATCTGCAGATACAGCAGACCCACAGGCATCTAAGTCTCTGTCTTCTAAGTCAATGTATTATCTGCATGTTCACATCTCCAGGAGTACTTTACAGTTAGTATTTTAAAATAACAAATTTGGCATTATAAGTCTGGCAAGCTGGCAGATGCACACACAGCGTGGTTACCCTCTAAGTCTGGTCACAATTGTCATCCCAGAAACACAAATAACATGGACTACACTGCAAGTCTGGGCATATTCAATAAGATTGCACCTTCGCAAAAAGTGTGATTAATTGTTTATTGCATCAGAATAAGGTTTGAAAATTGCTATTGATAAATGCATATATATAGTATTAGAGTGTTATCAATAGTATTACTTGTACAGTAATGTACAAGTACTCTTACATGACTAGTACTTGTACTAGTACAAGGCTTTTTAATAGGTGTCCCTATATATGGTGTATTGCCCATTTATATGCCAGGACACAAAATGGACTCTTCTCTGATCTCCTTCTCTGAAGTTACTCTTCTTTGAGGGAGGGGAAAAGATAAACTGACTTAATTTCATTATTGTGTAGAGTTTGGAGTGACTTTAGTATTAAATGTGAAGAGTGTACAGGTTTCACTTCAACAGCATGTGAAAGGATATGAAAATTAATGTGTATTTTTGAATAAATAAAAAAAAGTCCAGATATTGTTCACTGGTTTGGCTATTCCTTTGACTCAGTTCCAATTTAACTGCATTATTTAAACAAAGCCTAAGTAAAAGACTACTGTGCCTTTACTTCCACTGTTTAAGGTCTCTCTCCAGGTAGTACACCAAGGTTCCCCAGTGTTCCTGCTCCTAAGGTTTGCAGTTTTTTTCTGGTCGTCAATTTGGACACTCCTTCTTGGTGAGATTTATTTTCTAATATTTTTCCACAACTCCTAATAAGTGTTTAGACCATACTTCAGTATGATGAAATCAGATGTCTTAGATATAATATATTCTGAAGATATTCCCTTTTATTTTTCTCTTTGTTGTTACAGACAGTAGGTAGTAGGTATCCATCCTGAACAAAAGTCTCTAACAGTTAACAACATGTCTGAAATGTTACATTTTCTAAGGAAAATCAAGGTGACAAAACAAAACCTCATATTCAGCTTTTCAAAAGCAGTGTTTCCCACAAACAAGAATTTTTTTCAATGAAGTAATAATAATTTAATAACGAAGTTTGCTTCTAAGTTTAATACTAAATTTAGGTTATTGAATTGCAACTCTGCTACAAAATCAGTATATTACATGTGGCATGAATATAATCCTTGAAAACTGTGCTTTCTGAGTCAATGCACAACTTAGCTCCCTGTATATATTCAGACACTCACTGCATATCACAATGATGCTCTGGTGAGGCACAGTTAGATAACCCATTGCTGGACCATGTCAGATTCTTCACTTTACATCAAGAAAATGCATCAAGAAATGTATGAGAGCACTTGGCAAGTCAAAGGGGCTTTTTTAACATTTCATCAGTTTTATTTAGGGGATTTTTTTTTTCCCTAAAAAAGATACGCCACTAGTGACAAGCTATGTGTTCCAGAAACTACATGTATGTTACCAGTTTAAAAACTCATTAGGTCTCATGCACACATGGCGTATTCTACATTAAAAATCAGGAAAAGAAAATGTCCTGATTTGTGAGTAAAGCCTGAAAGGCCTACTGATGACTCATTTTGAGGGAGCCACTGAAAAAGTTGCACTACTGATGCAGGAATTCTGGCTTTCTCATTCTCATTTATATACTATTAGCAGCACATATTAGCAATGAGGAAGAATTAAGGACTTTATTCATGTCTGAAAACATTATGTTTGCACAATGCCTCACCCGATACAAGAGATGGTCTGTTTTGACTATTCCCGTGTCTATAAAATATAGGTATATATTTGTTTTTGGGCTGATTAATCAGGTGCAATGTTATTTTCTTTCAGAGCTCTATCTTCACTATGCACTTACAGTAGGATTTATTACATATTTTTACAAGAAAATTGAAGAAATGTGACATTAGAAGACGACTCACAAATGTATCAAATTATGTTTTGTTGTCAGGCAACTATTCACAAAGATTCAGAAGAGAAATATTTTATTTCATCCCACCTTAGGTTTAATCAGATGCTTTTCTTCTGCATGTTCCATTCTGTTGGGAATAGAAATAGAATTTTGCAGATCTAGAAGAAAATCGCTGTATGAATGTCCTTATCTCTTGATTTCTTTATAGAGTTTATACCATGAACTTGCTTATAAATCCATGGCACTGCCATTATTAAAAAAATGCACTACATCATATGTACATCAAAGATAACAGTAATTCACTCCTACATATCATATTGTACTCCTACATATTTCTCTTGCAGTAGACTTATGTCAATAAAATAGCAAATCAACATTTTCTGTCAGCGAGTCAACAGTGTACTGAAGATAAAATACCCACCCTTAAATTTTTAGTCTCAGAGATTTCTGTACCTATTAAAAATCCTTTTTGTTTCTTAAAAACAGCTATAGGGTTGTTATATACTAAAGTGTCCATGGCTTATGCTTGCTTGCTTCCTGTTTTATGGTACTATGGCTATCAGCCATTACATATTTACTTAACATTACATATTAAATAAAAGTTTCTCTATTCAGCTTCACAATTTTTCACCTCCTGAGCATTGCTTAGATGCAGTATCAACATAAAGGCTTGCATTTTTTTAATATTTTCTTCAAATTTTAATTTATGAGCTGAAGGTTTAGTAGGTGGAAGGTATAAAGGCATTTTGAGTGTCAGTAATTTTTAATTTGTTTCTCCTCTGCACTACTGAATGCTTCTGACAGCAAAACAATCACTTTGCGTGACTTTAGTTCTAAGATAAACTTCTCAGAAAAAGACAGTATACATAATGGTATTAAGTACTCTTTCTGGTTTAGAGAAAAAACAGCTACTAAGTCATTTATGTGAAAATAAAAAAAATTCAGATTCAAGATAAATAACATTTCAGAGTACCAAATATAACTTGACAAATAAAGTCTGTTATGTGTAAGATGAGATTTATACATGTTCTCTGAAGACACTGAAAAATCATATTGTAGAAATTAACATAGGTGTATTACTATTAACTAATAATTTCTAACTTCTCTGGGGACCAGATTTTGTAGAATTGTTAAATATGAAGAAACAGGTCTTAAAGAAGTTTGTCACAGTATTTCTTAGTAGAAATCTAACACTCAATGTGCAACAAATTAAAGAGGTGATCATGAATGCAAAGCAATATCTTTGCAAGGCTGTTAGGCTAGCAGAACTTGTGAGAGTGTCTGACAAAATGTTCCAAGGACAGAAGTCTCAAGAAAGTGCATATAAAGGAAGAAGTTGACTAAGGAGTTCTGGTGACAGGAGTGAGGAACATATGTGTGTGTGAAAATGCATTAAGAGAGATCAGTAATAAATTGGGAAAAGATTGATTGGTGCAAAACTGCAGTATGGAAAAGAAGAAGAAACTACCAAACAAAGTGCTTCTGAAAGTGGACTCTTTCAGGCCCTGAAAATGGAACTAATAACATCTCATCAGGCAGCAGTGGGGCTGACCAAGGGAAGCCATGTAGAAGCAAGAGTATCAAGATGTCTGAGCTTATATTTATGATGGGTTTTTCATTCATAAAATTCTACCAGTAAATGGTGTACAATAACATGAAGCATGTTTTCTTTTTTTCCAATACAGCAAACTTCAGATTTTTTAGAGCAATGCTATCGTATCAGAATAATAGAGAAAACAATTACAATTTCATTCCTTATTCTCAGATTTTTTGAGATTATAATTTTTTCTAACTGGAAACTCATTTTTGACAACCCAGGAGATATTCTTTTCTTACACTTCCAAGCTGGTTTGAATGAATTTAAGCAGGAATTTGGAACTTTCTGAACAACAGAAGGCTTCCAGCTGGTAGTTGATAGAAATAGATTCTCAGCCAAAACGGGAATAACAGAAACAAGCCAAAGTCTGAGGGACTGCATATTAGTACAGCATGCATTACCCTTATGTTTGCGTACAAAAAGATACATCTGCACAGAGGCATTCAGTCAGTATTAACATAATCTAGGTAAATTTTAAAAAAGCTTCTATAATAAAAACGGAATATTCTGTGGTACAACAACCATCAGTGAACATAACCACCTCCTAAGTTATTCTCCATTTCAAAATAAAATTCAGAATACAGAGGATTTAATGGGTAAATTGGAACTTCTACAGCACACTGTGATGGAAAAGTCTTGAGTAAAATTTTCTTCTATTGGACAGCTGCATTTTTTGGATAATGTGATCTTTACATAACTGGGGATACTTCACATCTATTACAGATGAATAGATGTCAACTAATTATGCTACAAAAACACATGATACTTTGGGCTTTGTATATTTCCTCCAGTATTTGTTATACTTTGTTACAGAGTGAATATCTTCAGTATTTCTCATATAAATAACCAGTGTGCTGTGTACAACATAAAGAAAAACCCCATATCAAGGATTTGTGTTTGCCACAAACAAAAGCTTCCCTCCATGGCAGATCTGAACCAAATGTTTATAAAAAGAGCTGATAACATTTTATAACCAACTCATTCACAAAACAAGTTATTTTCAGGTGGAAGTGACTTCTTCATTAACATACCAGACAGTGATTAATACTCCCTAAAGACATAAATTTTATTGACTGGAAAAAAAAACCCAAACCATGTTCAGGTATCATTCCAGAAGGTACTGACTACTGCAAGACAAGGTAAGAATGAGTATTTCAGAAAAACAACAGCTAGAGGCACAGAAAATGGAGTCATACACAATTCTCTATACATATCAGGTTGTTGATTTTATGAGAACTTTTTTGGCAATTTTTGCTAGTTTCTAGGGCAATTGGAATTCTGGTTTTGTTAATGCAATAAAAATTCACTTCACCAACATGATAGAAAGTCACTAACACTATATGACTTTTATCACATTACTACATTTTTCATGGAATTAGAAACTCAGTAGAGGACAGAAAAGTCACTAATCCTACAGCAAAGTCTCTAAGAGAAAGTAGGAGCTACTAGTATGCTATGTATTATAAAGATGTAAAGATGTATTATTTTACAAGACCTAAAGCTTTATTTGTGGTATTACATATTTCTGGACCAACTATAAATAGCTGATGATTGGGGTTTTTATGATCTGTTGTTTTTTTGGCTTTTTTTGAGAAATTAGATTTGGGTTTTTTGAAACTGTTTTTTTATAGTTTAATCCACAATGTACAAAATTAATACCATTAAAATACATGGTTATGTTCTTATTTTAATTTAAAGATTTTAGGTTAAAGAAGTAGGGCTTGATCTAAAGAATGTTCAGACAACTAAAATATTTTCATTTTGTGGATTTAATCCTTTCATAAATATACACTATAGCCAAAGGTTTAATAAAGTCCACTATGACAGAGCAAAAAAGAGAGGTGCTTATGTGACTTCAGCTTCCTTATTCACATTTGAAGGTTATTTCAAAATAACCTTCTAAAGTTTTCTAATTTGACATCAGTCATAGAGTGTTTTCAAGTCATTTTCCCAATACCCTGATTAAGCCTTTGGGGAAGGACTGGGTGGAAGAAAAAAAATTGCATTTAAAAAATATTTTGCCTATCCTAATGCAAATTTACTACTATCTAAATTAATTTTATTAAAACTAGGATGGTTTTCTTTTTTATTAAATCTGGGTTAATATACATCATTCACAAAAGCTTGTTACAAAAAATATCTGGAGAACTCATTGACATATTTTCCAGCTTTACACTTTTTAAAAGATATTAAGTCCATCTGTTCCAAACTTGCACTTATTGAGAAGTTACTTATATATACAAGTGAAACTATGGAACTGATGTTATTATCCTAGAACCAAAACTACAGCATCAATATCCGGAATAATAACACTCAGAATTGAAAATAAACTGCAAGTAACAGACAAAATATTTACAAGTACAAATATTAAATATCTGTGCATAAGTTGTTCTGTAAATAGTGGCTACACTTTCCTGTGGTGTCAAGACACTGACATGAAATACTTTTTTCTTACAGAGTAGATACTCAGTCCCTTGCAGAATTATTTAGCCATTACAAAGACTATGACCTCTGGCAAGACCCAAATCTGATCAAAAATAAAAATTCCCCTGCTATTTTCAGAAGAAATGCTGTGCTTCTGGAACAATACTCTCGAACCTCAATGATTTGTTGACATTATGCTCTCTATCCCAGAGTACTGTCAATATACAACTTACTAACTGTCAAAGGAGAAGAGAGTTTGAAGTGGCATAAGTCTCAAGCTTTGCATTGGGTGTTAATTAGTTCATATTTATGCAGCTGTGTGAATCACGCTGGCTTCTGGTCACAATTACCAGATTTTTGATCTTGAAGTCATGGGTATGAATCATACTGGAATACTTTCTGCAATGTTCAGCAGAGGGAAAATAATTTTGTCTATGCTTTTGTCAACACCAATCACTTAGAAAGACATTTTTCATCAGCATTCCAGATGTAGACTAGCTTCAGATTGGTAATTATTTGATATTCTGGTATTAATTTTTCAACTGACATTTCAATGCCACAATTTGTTTAGCCATTGATATTATCCTATCCCCTTATGATCACAAATCTAGCTGAACATTTCCCTTTGAAACATTATGTGGTTAAACTTGTAAGGAATGGTTTGTACATTTCAGTCAAGTCAGTGATTAATTACTTGCTATTAATAGAAATCCTGATTTGTATTCCACATTTTATTTACTTAATTTGGCAAGAACATTGCAAAAAAGTGGAAGCGTGTTTCCCTGACAGTGGTGCTCTAATCCCAGGAGTCCCAAAGTGCATTGTGAAATGCAGTCAATCATGTGGTGGTCCAACAAGTACTTAGAAATGGTCCTTGGCCTTTCCATTGTACTGGTCTTTCTGTTGAGAGTGAAAGGTTCAGAAAGCTCAGACTGTATCGATGATCTCACCAATAATCATGGAATGCTTTTTCACCCAGAACATAAAAGTAAAGAATTATACTATATAGAAAAGATGACCAGTGCCCAACACTAGATGTATATTCTTCCTTGAATCTATGGTATTCTGATCAAAATCTTGTTTGGTGATCAAATATCGCAGATTTTAAAAGGATGTAGCACAGTGTTGTGCAAACAGAAACAAACAAACAGACAAAACCACAACCCTCCCCCCGCCCTCACAGTATCAGTCGCTTCAGTGCTGCAGTCTGTGGAGCATCTTTGAAGCTTATTTTTCAAAATTGACTACTTTTTGACATATACCTAAATGTGACCTGTTTCATTAAGCTAAGCAAGCATGAGGGAATCACAGAATGAAGAATACCAATACTTTCCAATATAATTACATACATATGTATGCGAGAATATAAACATAATATAAATATAAATATAAATATAATATAAACATATACTTGATTCATCAGATAAAAATCTACCAAAATAATAATAAATACGAAGTTAAATAAAAACTCTACCACTCAAAAGCACACAATTACACATGTATATTAAAATAAGAAGAAATAGAAGCCAATTACATAAGCTGAATTGAACAAATTGTAAGTTATTACTCTGTACTGCATATTTGACAAATATCAGTTTCTAAATTCTCTAATTAACATTTTGATATACTAAAAACCCCACTAGGTTTGTGTGTATTTTTTCTCTCTCTTCCAAACGTCAGGGTTTTCCCTCTATTTTCATTTCACCCAAAGATTTTCCAACAAACATCAACCATTAGTAGGCAATAGAATCACCTCTCTTCTAATTTGTAAGTCCACAGGTACAAAAAAAGATTTTTAGTTTCATAATATCTGATATAAAAGTACCAGATTATTTTTGTGAGGTTATTCATGACAGAAGACAGATGTCCCTTACTGTTACCAGATCCCTGACCAAAACCTGAAAAAAACCAACATTTTTCTCAGAAAATCAACTGTTCTCAATATCAGTTGTTGGTCTCTTCCCTGTAGGTATTTGATGAGATCATAGTGTTGTCTGGAACCAACACAGATAAAAATGATAGCTCTGTAGCAGCAATAATCAGGTAAATATCACCTCCAGAAACTGCAAGATAGTCTTCAGAAATAACAAGAGAATTTGGTATAAATTGCCACAATTTTTTATAGTGTAAATAAAGGCACAAATTAATTCTATGGCATAGCTTATTCCAAAGATTTGTGCTCGTAATGCACTCCTTTCTGCTGCTACAGACACTTGAGCTATCGCCAGCAATACAGCTGATTTTAAAATATGTTTGAAAACATGCCTGTATAATCAAAGAGAGATTTCTGTTGCTTAGCTAAAATATTGTGAATGAAGAAAATACCTCTCCTAGCAGAAAAATTTCTCTGTGAAATTATCCAATGGGTGATGCCATAAATTCTAACATGTTTGCTGAACAATTTTCAGCTTCTTCACCACAAGGAGAGAATGAAAAATAAACTGCAAAGGAGAAATTTCTGGGCAGTAGCAGTAGTAGTCCTAATCATCTCAATAAAATATTGCATCAAAATGACAAAAAAACCCAAATATGCAAATATCTCTTATTTTCACAATCATAGAATCAGAGAATCAGAGAATCAGAGAATCTCCTGACTTGGAAGGGACCCATCAGGATCATCAAGCCTGACCGCTGGCGCCCTGCACAGCACTGTCCCCAAGAGTCCCACATGTGACTGAAAATATTGTTGAAATGCACCTCAAACTCTGTCAGGCTGGTGCTGTGACCACTCCTCTGGGGAGCCTGTTCAATGCCCAACCACTCTGTGGGTGAAGAAACTTTCCCTGATATGTGACCTAAACCTCTTCTGACACTACTTCAGGCTATTTGCTCGAGTCCTGTCACTGGTGACAAGAGAGAAGAGGTTTGTTGCTATGAGGTTTCTCTGCAGGACCTCTCTTAGCTTGAGGGACTTGACAGCTCCTCCCAATTTCATGTCATCTTAGTATTTCATTAATTCCATTAATCTTAGTATTCAATTTCATTAATCTTAGTATTCAGTCAAGTAGTGAATCCAAGACATTTATGAAGGTGTTGAAGACAGCTGGGCTGCAGATGGAGCCCTGTGTAACCCAACAATTGACAGGTAACCAGACTGATACACTATAACCTTGTGCCCAATCTGTGAGCTCACCCAGTTGCTCACCCATTGCATTATACATTTATCCATCCATGGGATAGACATTTTTTACAGTAGGAGAGACAGTGTCAAAAGCTTTGCTGAAGTCCAAAAATCTCAAACTGGCTTTCCTAGATCAACTAGGTAAACTACAATTATGTGAGGGTGAGGCACAGATGGACAGAAGCCCTGGTGAAAGTTTGGTGAAGTCAATCTGGAGTGTAGAAATAGGCATAAAAAACCCAGTCAGTTGGTCAGACAGACTGTACAAATTATCAGTCATACTCAATTCCCAGATAAATTGTTTATATAACAAAATAACCAAAATTACTCAATAACATATTCCAAAAGAAGAGGGGATTCCAAATTTTGTTTCAATATCTAAAAGCTCTCTGAGCAAGGGACTGTAAGTCCTTCAGCCTGATCAGATAAAAAATAATGGAAAAGTAGCTTCATTACTAAAAAATTAATAAAACTCCTGAAGGTAAAATGACAATAGCATGGTTTCCAGGGACAAAGGTTTTGTCAAACAGTTGGTTGTCTTTCTCTTTACAAGGTTATGAATGATGCAAATATAAGTAATTCTGTTATTAGTATGTATCTGCACCTCTTCATTGCATCTGGCATGAGACCATGATTTTAAAAGATAGCCTTATAAGAAATTAGTAGATAACCTAGAAAGTTAATTCAGAGATATGTAGATATTTGTTAACAAAGTTTGATAATTTCCTACCAGCAGAGATGAATTTTTGGTCAGAATTTATTTTTATAAATCAGTTAAATGTAAAGAATTTTTTCAACTTACATGTTAGGAATTGCGAAGAATGAAAGTAGCTTGTGCAACAGCATAATTTCTTTAACCTGAAGATATTGATGGACTACTAAATGTTATTTAATGTCTTCTATTATTATCTGATGATAAAAAGCAACACAGTTTTGGTTATGTATGAACAATTATTTGATTGAAGAGACATTGCCTGGCCACTTAAAATGGTGAGACATTACTTACCTAGAGTTCTCTCAGTTTTACGGTAATCACCAAAAATATAATAGAAAGATAATGGAATCCATATATTAGAAAAATAATGCATTTTTAAAACTCTGACCTATGTGAGCTATTAAAGGGAAGACTCATCAATATTCTCCTTTAATGACCTATGCATGAAAAAAAAAACAAACCAAATTTTGAACTTTTTAGCTTTTCAAGGCCTTCTTATTAAAACCAAAAAATAACATTATATTGCTGGAAGGGAAATTAGAGAAGCCTTCTCTAGAGAAATTTCAAAATTAAATGGAGTGTCTTCCTATCCAGGTCAGTTAAACACTCAAAAACTTTCCAAAATATATGATGAATTCATTCAACTTAACATTTCCAAAATGAGATTTGATATTTCTCTTAGAGATAATTTGGAGGAGCTTCAGAAGAAGAGGAAATGTTGGTTCTGTGTGACAGCAGAAATAGGTACTAGCACAGAACAGAACCTTCTGGTAATGGACATTGACATTTAACCTCTTTCCTCTAAAGTAGCCTGACTGGACGAACTATATTGATACATACTAATTCCAGATTTCTAATTTCAGTGGACAACAGTGGATTCAAAGAAAGAAAACTCCATAACAAGGATGCTAAAAATGGTTATACTAATGTCTTTTTTTCTGAAAACTGGGGTACACTGTTGTCAAGATACAGGCAGAGAAGGAATCTCTCGGCTATATCATGCTTCCAAATTTTACTTGGAGGACCACTTGGATCAGGAAGAGGTTAGTACAACCAGTCTTAGACAACTGCTGTGACCACGTCTTTGCATAACATAATCTTTGCATTTTCCTTGTTGGCCTTTATCTTGCAAAGTCCCTGTCTAGTAGTACTAATATCTTGTGTCACTAAAACCTTTTAGACACATAATTGAGAATTCTCTTAATAAGAAGTGGATATGAGTTATGGTCTAAGTGGGAGGCCCTATGAAATATACCTCCTTAATTCCCTAACTGTATTAAATATTTAAACTTGATAAATTCGCATAAAAATAATTAAAGTTAAATTCCAGATTTAATTGGCAATAAGAAAAGGGAAAAGGACTCAGGGAAATGAAACAACTGCATGCAATATGAAGTATCCTCTATACTTTGCCACTTAATTCCTAAATAAATATGTTTTGATTAATATTTTTAAATGTATTTATTCACTATCCTAAGTTTAATGTGAGCAGGAAGCAGCAGTTCCAACAAAAAAAAGGAACAGCAGAGAGTTTTAACATCTGGAAACTAATTCAGCAGGGCTGTATTATACCACTGCACCTGTTCAAGCTTTATACTGAAATGGTAATGTACATTTATCTTGAGGGTTACAATAGAGGAATTCAAATTAGAGGGAGCAAATTCTGTAATATCAGGTATGCTGCTAATGTTGTCCTTATCACCGAGTCTGAAGAACCACTTTGCAAGCCAGTAACGACAGTGGCTGCAGCTAGTTTAGAGTGAGACTATCTAGGAATGCAAAAAGGACAGGGGAGTGACAAAGAGGACTGGAAAGCAAAATATTACAAATATAACAGAAAAATAAGATCAGGAAGTCAGAAAAATAAAGAGTCTTCATTGCAGAAATATGAAACCCAGCTATGCCTAGACGATTTTAGATGAGCTATGGAATAAATAAACACAATAAGTCTGGGAAGAAAATTGAACCATTTTTTATTCCTGATGATGTGTCTAATCTGACAGCAAGCAGTAAGTCATGGTTATAACCTTAATTTTCACTTTTATTTTACTCTTCTGATTTATATTGTTACAAAATATGAGCAATCATCTGTTCTTTAAGCATTTTTTGTTTATTTTCTTGAATGAATTTTATGACAAAAGAATTCCCGTGGAAGGATGATATTTTCCCAAAATTTTAGTGAAAACTCAACTGATAGACAAAAAGCATAGCAAGTATATTTGTATGTTTTAAAAACCATAATTTTATCTTTATATAGAAAAAAATCTGATATTATGTTAGCTAACAACTACTACCAAGTAATTAACACAGCTGGAGAATTTGCATTGATTCAAACTCCACTTAAGGAATATAGAACTTCCAAAACAATGGATAACAAAACAAAGCTTTTTAAGAGAAAATACACCATAGTCTCATATTCTGGCTATTTGAAATAAATTGAAAAGATAAGGGTAACAAAAATGTTCTGGATAAAAAGAAAGAGAAAGAAGAACAGGTAGCAAAAGTAAGATAAAAATGCAGCCTATATCAAAGTAAATTAAGCAAGCATTTGTTACTGACAAGCAAAGCAGAGAGTAATCCTCAATTGATACAAATCCATGGAATGCTGACTTCTGTAGAATCACATAATTTTACCCTTCCTGCAAATCTATAAGCTGTGTTACCTGAAGGAAAACAAGAGGAATTTTGCTTATTTTTTCAGACTAATAGAGTTCATAACTAAATAAATATTGAAAATGGTTTTTTCTGAAAACTACTTACAAACTTCTATAGCAGAGTTATAGTGAAGATATGGCGCTTAGACCATAAGTCCAATGAAAAATAGTCAAGATTAGAACTATAGTTTCCCTTGCCCACATTTTCCCCAAATCTGCCTCAAGGGGATGCCTGTATGTGACAGCTATATACACTATGAAAATCTCATGCAAATCAGGTACTTAGAAATGACAGCCATAATTTCCTGCTTAAAAACTTGAATTACTATACTTAAGGTTTTTCAAATTTTTCTTTATGTAAGTCAAAAATACTACATCTTTAGACACAGATTATGTATGCTGCTGCATTATAGCCTGTACTAATTATTTCTCCAAACTGAAAAAAAAAAAAAAAAGAAAAAACATCCCAACTCTAGAACAGGAAATTAAATTCTAAATGTAATTTTCTACAAATATTCAATACAGTACTCATTCAACATCATTTTGTTTGACACAATGGCAATTAAATTCATCATGCAGTGTACTAAGTGCCAGTAATAATATTTGATTGTAATTTAAAGGTAATTTGAACAAATAACATAACAACATGATGCGACATAATTACAAAATAATAGAATGGGATGATATAAAATAAGAACTGACAGGGAATTTCACCTTCCTACGAATTACTCTTTTCTGAGTTCAGTGTTAAATTACCTTACATTTAAATCCTTATTTGCACACCTGCTTCAAATAGGGCCTGGAGTCTGCAGTGAGAACAATCAAACCAATTTTCTCTCCACTTTGGGTGACACAGTAATATTCTCTTAGAAACATGCCATGCATTTTGAACATACATATGCACACAATCATGTATTGCCATGTAAAACTGTAGAAATACACACAGATACAGTTCTTGCACAAGTACATAGAGAATAATTAGATAGGCGCATTAGTAAATTTTCATCTTTCTCCCTGTATTTGCAAGTATGTATATATACACATATGCTTTGTGCATGTATATTCAGTAAATATTGAATAAGGATGTGTGAAAAGATATGCATCTATACATATTTATGTTCATAGGTAGGTAGAATTTAATAAACTAAGTATTTGACCATGAAAGCAATGGCATTAAAACAATTTTTAAAAGGGGTTGTTTTGAAGACAGCCCAAGTAAAGAAGCTCATTAATTAGACAAGAATCATCCATGTTTCTGATCAGGTTTTTCTTTAAAATGGAGTTATATGAGCTAGAATAAGTTGATCTAGAACAGCCTCCACTACTGTGAACATTTATTCTCTCTCATATTAATGGCAGGCCACTATTATCAGTAGGAAAAGGCCTGAAGCTATTACAGTACATCTGAAATATGCACTTTGATGAGACAGGTTCAAGATTTTGGATTAGGGGCTGGTTATTATCTCATATTCTTTCAGATTAAATATATGAGATTTACAACCTATATTTATGTTGGTGAGAAGCAACTATGGAGGCTGAATTCAATGGTTCTACATGCAACTTGATTGAATAGGCTATATTTCTATATGACATGTTTAAATACAAAACATGTCATTTGACAAGAATGGGTAAACCCAGTCAAGAACATTTTGTGAATAGGTGGAAATACTGAGGTGCACATCACCTTTTCCCCATTATTGCGTTTTTCCATTTTCCTCCTTTTGCTAAATTTGAAAGACCTTGTGTTGAAAATGTCTCCAAAGAACCCTGTAGGTCTTAATGTAAAACATCCTCCTCAAGGAATAGATTCTAATTTATCTTTTCTTCTGTGCATTAATATATTATTATCTTAACATAAAAGGTCTATCTCTTCTCTTGTTGAGGGAAGAAAACCAAGAACTTTAATATAGGCCAATTCATAAATCTGATTTTTTTCCTGCTCTAGGTTATTTCTCCTTGACATTCTCTTTGGTTGCTGAGTTTTTGCAGCAATATTTCATAAATCCATGTATTACAACTTATATAGCTATTACCTTAGTTACAAGGGTAGAAATACTTCATCTTGAAGTTAGTATTTTTTCTGCACACATTCAGGTAGAAATCAAAAACTCAGTGTAAATAAGTTGTTCTCATTTTTGTAAGCATCATTTCTCTAGAACACTTATTCCATTAGTATTGCCCCATGTTTTAACCTACAAGGACTTTTCAACCTGACTTAAAGGCATCTAATACTAATGCTAGAAGAATTGTAAGCTGTGTGTTAACAAATACATGAGATTTACACCTTGATTAATCTACAGCAGACTCCAAACTACGAACACTAATAAATAGTTTTCTTTCTGCCTGCATATTCCTCCTCTTTCTCATATTTTGGAAGTCAAGGTAAAACTTTTTTCAGCTCACTCTATTAAAAAACTCCTTCTAATGGAAAGCAAAAAGCTAACCATTTATATTACCATTTGTTCAGCAGATGTCAGTGAAATACTTGTTTTAGGAGTTCTTATCGTGAAAATATTTTGGTTTAGGAAATCAAATTATTTCTTTCTTTGTACCACTACCAAATACAAGACAGTACAGGCCTTTCTTGTAACCTTTATACTAATAGTTTTAGGTATATAAACTAATCCCTTAAGAACTTAACATTCTAAAGATCAATGTGTGTCTAAGTTCTCCATGTACAAAATCCACATTTTCTCATACAAAATCTAGGTGGTAGTAATGTTCTGCAAAAGCTTATCTTAGTTTGAGCATGTGCTTTGTTATGCACATCCCCAGAACTCTTCAGAAGGGTCCAATCCCCCTCAATGACTATTTGAAGTGGGGTATATTTGGGTGTTGGTATAGTCTACTAAACTGTTTGAAGACCAAGTATTAACACTTTGCTTAGTTCTGGTAGGTCACAAGACATGCTGATTCATGTTTTGTATCTTATTGAGTAGCTGTTGACTTGGAGCTCACTGTTAAAAGAAACAAAGAATAATACTTAATCTGTGGCACAAAATTTCATTTACACTATTGCTATGTGACTCATTACTTTACTGCTGAGAGATTTTAAATATGAAGAATTCTTTAAAAAGGGTAATCTATGTTTATATGCACTATATTTTTAATATAATAGAAACAGATAACTTTTCCATGTATGAAAATAGGTGTTTAAAGTAGCTTATTACACAAAAAGGTACAAAATACTTGGTTTTAAGATACACTGCATTATCTTTTAAAGGAGTAAGAAAAGTGGATCATGGAAAATCAAATTCTATTCAGTAATGCATACCTTTTTTCCCAAGCTATCTCTATATTGAGCTAACATAACAGGTGTAAAAAGTTGGAAATAAGGTAAAAAAAAAAAAAAGAAAAAGCATTACTCCTCTTCAGTCTACTTTTGGAATTTCAGCATAACAATAAATTTTGAAACATTGAATACGACCAAAATTACTTTGCTTTCTTCTCCTTATATACTTTTCACTGAAGGAGAGATTTTCTTTGCCAGAGTAAAGGTTTAGAAAAATGTGGATTTGGTTTGCTGCTTTGTTTTTTCCCTCTTTCTGAATTATTCATATGTTGAGAAAAGAAATGGTTATGGAGAAAAAAGTCCCAGTATATTTTTTAAAGATGCATCATCATTACAAAAGGAATGTTAATTCCTTGCATAATGCCAAATTGTGCAACTAAATTAACACTGGATATGTCTAATGAGAAATTTGCACAATATACACAGTATTTAATGAGAAAATTATTTCCTCAAAAAGAAAAAAAAACCCAAACCCACAAAAACAATAGGAAGCACGATGTCCAACATTAATGTAGCACATATTTCTAATATTTACCCCTGCTACTCAAAATACATACACTTCTAGAAAATACTAGTGAGCTGGTAAAGGGTCAGCTGGCTTTGTGACGGCTCCACCACTTGTGATGGTTTAGGCTGATGTTTTCAATCAAACCAGGTCAGGTCTACATTGACACCTTTTCAATCCAGCACCAACCACAGCTGGTTCTGAACTAACATTAAAAGCTCTGTTATCAAACTCTTATACTTACTCGTCCATCTCCAATATATGCTTTATTCCACTCTTGACAAAGTTGCGGTTTTCCTAAGCTTTCCTTTCACTTTCCTAGACACTCTATCTTTAGCATACAATGGCAACTTCTCCCCTCAAAAAAAGGGTCTTGGATTAGTCATTGCATCACTTGGCTAATCCCTCCACTGGTGCTTTAACAGCTTCAAGAAACAGCACTAAGGAAAGCATACAGTAAGAAATGGCTATTACATGTTTACCCTCTTCACCAAGGAGAAGGGAGCCTTCAAAAATGGGTCATGTTTGTCTTTCAGCAGATAATCACTTTTTTTTTTTTTTCTTTTAGAATTTATGAACAGTAGGAATGGTATGTGAGGACAATAGATGTTTAAAATCAGGACATTTTTCTTATACTTGGCAAGAGAGCTATAAGTGGCAGAAAAACCATGTTTAATGCCTATTGGAAATATATTTCTGAGGGGAAAAATGGTGCAACTAATAGGCTTTTCATGGATATCTTTAAGGCATTTATTTAGAGAAAGGCACGCCTTATGGAGAAAAAAGTTTCTTTGATGGTCAAAACAGTTCTCTGCAACAGTCATAAATCATTTGGGGTATTGTTAGGCATTTCTCACTGTTAGTCTTAATCTTTTCTGTCTCTATTGATTAATTTGTTTTCCTTTAGGGTTGCTCCCTTTTTTAATTTCTTTCAGTTTGTCCATATCTCTAAGTCTACCTCTGATTCTTGAGTATAGTAACAAAAAATAGGTTTCTGTTTGATTGGTTTGTTTTGTTCCTCCCTCCAACTTTGAAAAGGTTATTTTTCCGTGGCCTCGAAGTAAAATAAATTTTAAAAAGTTTTAGCTTTTGGTTTTCAATCAGTAATAGAGGTATCTAAATTGTGACACAAACCGATTAAAGTGTTAAAGCTTTTCCCCAATTGTACCTTTCTTTTTTTCTAGTTAGTTTTCTAGGATGTTGAGTTGGGCTTTTTTTTTCCTGAGAAAAATATATTAAAAATATCACTAGTTCACTTTCTCCACTTCCTTATTTCCATTTTCCTACTATTGTTTATTAATTGTCTCTTAAAATGGTAATTTTAAATAATGATTTATAATAACCCTGCTATTTTTAACAAAACAGACATTTGAATATCAGTGTAATACTTTTTTTAAGCCTTTTCTCTTTTATTTTGATGGAAGCTGTTACTGCACTTCAAATCTCAGATATATGCTAAAAGTAATTCTAAAAGCAAAAGCCAGTTTTAAAGTATCTAGTAAGAATCCTTCAATTTTTTCAAACACTTATTATTCTTCATCAATTTATGTTGTAGCAGCATCCAAGTGGCCCACTGAGGAATATACTTCTGTGTAGTATATGCTGCAGAAACTTTGGAAAGTATTGTTCCTCTCTTAAAGATGTATGTACTTCTTCTTCTATTTCTTCTACTGACAAAACAAGCCCAGTTAAATCAGATATTTACAAGTCATGCTCAGAAGCTAATCTGATGCAAGAGAACAAATACAATCCTATTATCAAAGTGTATGAAATAAAGAAATAGGGTAACAGAATCACAGTTAAATTCATAGTTTCACAGTAAAGTGACAAAAGAGTGCTGTAGTTGATTAACCTGAATTTCATTGTACTTCAAACTGTCAGGCTCGCCATGAAGTATTTTGGTTTGAAATAAAGTTTATACTCTAAATCACCAGGCTTCTTTCCCATGATAAAGAATTCACGATTTTGTTCTAACACTTAATCAAATTAATTATTATCTCATTCCACCTTTGTTGAGTTTGCTTACTGTAGAAATGAAGACATTTAGCTACCTTTCCTGAGTTCTTTCTGCTAAAATGCATCAAAGCAAGATCTGTTTCATAATTAGTTTCAATGTATTGGCTTCCATTCACTGTTTTTTGTTGGTTGCTAAACTGAAGAGTCCATTTTAACAAGTAGTTCTCATCATATCTTCTCAGAGACTGTGATTGAGTTACTCTTTGATGTCTTCTTTGATAAACGAAGTAAATAGACCTTCTGGGCACTTTTCCTGCAAGATGAAACCTCCCAACCCTTTAATCATGCACACAGCTCTTCTCTGAACTTCCTCAAATATATTAGTATCCTTCCTGATAGCTGGAAGGGTATTGCAGGGTTTTGGAGCTGTCATAATCAATTAACCATCAATGATTGTTTATGGAAATTTTACATATTTTAGCTATTGACAAAACACCCACAATTTTTTTTTGAGGCACGGAATATCACTGTTCTTTCTAACTAATAGGAAGAATTAGGGGAAAAAAAAAAAAAAAAAAAAAAAAAAAGGAAATAGGAAAATAAAAGAGACTTTCATGCCTTGTCAGGGAGCTTTTTTTTCTTTTAGCATTCAGGTTGCAAGTCAGTGCTACTGCCATAGGAGAGTATCCCAGAACTGTATTACCTGAAAGGCTGTTGCCTTAAAATTGTGACACAGAATTAGAAAACATGTTGCTGCTTGAAGCATGTTAATGTTGATTTACTACCCAATAAATACAAAAAGCTTCCACTGAGGCTTAGAGGCCAATGGAGAGAAACAGCACAAAGACACTTACGTGCTTAGTTATTTGCCTAATTACAAGCTGTGGCTGATTAGAGATGTTTAGTGTGACTTTCATTCAGTGGTTTCATTCCCTGTATCTAAAACTCTGCATCCAAAAAGCTGCAATCTAGCCTGCCTGTAGGATTCCACCAGAATTTAAAACATTTTAGCAAAGTCATCACAGCCAGTTCTTTCTCATCCCAAATTTCTATGCAATGGCCTATAAAAATTCTGTTGCTGCAAAAATATTGATTAAATGGCTGGTAATATCCTGCCTTGCATGACAGGTGCACCTACTATGGGATATTACATTAAGCTAATATTTTCCACATGCTGTGATTGTGACTGCCTCGTATCATCCACCTGAACAGTACATCACAGAGCTAATACCTGCTGCTTTTGTCACGTGTTCATATTATAGAGTCTTCTGCAGCACATGATCTGAGAGATAATTCAAATAGAAAAAGATATATTTACACCTTGACCTAAATAGGAAAGACAGGACAGATTTTCTAGGTTAAAAGCTTTATCAATCTAATGTTGGATTCAGCTAACTTCTTCTGATGTCACTTAGAGGAAGAGCTCTTATATGTGATTCATGACTTCTGTGTATATGCATAAGGAGTTCATTTGGAAAAGAAATTGAAAAAATATAGAAAATAAGATTCAAGAAAGCAAGAAGGAGGGAAAGACAGCCCTCCTCTCTACCACCCACCCCACCAAAAAATCACAAGATTAACAGGGGGAAGAGAGGGAGAGTTATTCTGTATGTATAAATATTTTTGTTTCTTCCATCTTTTCCACCTTTTTTCTTTTTTGAGTTCCTTCCCTTTTATTTGTCCTTTATGCTGAACTCTCCTTCTTTTCCCACTTGTTCCATGCCTATTCCTTCCTCTCTATCCCTACCTTGCTTGCTTTTCTTTCTTTCTTTCTTTCTTTCCTTACTTCCTTCCTGCCTGCCTGTCCTACTGTATTATCTTCACTCTCCTGTACTGTAGAACCACAGCCAGCCACACTGCTCTCCCTTGCCCAAAGGTAGTTCTGTTACAGCTGCTAATAACAGTGAGATGACTTGGGCTCTACAAAACTAGAAACGGCCTTTCCCACTTGCCAGGTCAGAACTGCAGCTGGTAGGAGCATTTTGATCAGGTAGCCAAGGGGCAGAGAGAGAAGAGGGAAAAAATAATTGATGTAACCTGATAAACCTGAAACTCTGACTCCCACTGCCACAACAGACAAACCCTAAGTGCTGGTGAGAGACAGTGAAGATTTTCAGAGCCAAGTGTTCTAGACCTCTCTCCTCTTTACCCAGCTCAGTTCAAAGCAGGGCAAAAACATGTCAAAGCCTTATTTGCAGAAATGCTGATATCCACAGCCAGGATTACACAAGGATCACATTTGAAATTTATTACTTTAGAAGTAAAATTGTTATTGGCTATGTAGTCTTACTTTTGGCTCTGCATTATTCTGCCTTACCTGTGTGACTCTTGTAAGAGTCTGAGATCAAGGATAGTACTTTGGTTCTGCAACTCACTTGTCCTTTTTCAAAATAGTTTAAACTGCATAGTTTTTAAAGGCTTCTGTAAATGCATCATTTAATGCTTCCTCCATATTCTTCCCAATATCCAGAAAATTATAAAAAATTGGAAATATTTCCCTCTTCCTGTCCTCCCTAAAATATTGCTAACGTTTTGAAGGCACTTAGTCTGCTGGGAAATTTCATTACCAGCAGCTGTTCCACATGAAATTACACAGAATTAGTGACCATGTGTAAAATGCCTTCTGCTCTCTTAGGTGTCCACAGGTTTTGTTATAAGTTCCTTTAAAACTGACAATCTGGAGAATACTCTCTGCAGGTTCAAAATGCATTCAGAAACTGGTGATCTACTCAAAGAAGCACTAGTCCTGCAAAGAACATTATAGCATGTTATTGTTGTTTTTGTTATGCCACTGACTGTATTTGGTCTTCCCTCTTTATAGGTTTTTAATGCTAATCCAAATAATTCCACTATTTTACCTTCTTAATAATATTTCTATCTATAATAATGAATTTCCCATTTCTACAAGATAAAGAATATTATCTTGCAAAGCATGTTTTACTTTCATTTGAGCAAGTATAGTAGCCAAAATTGATGTAAGAGATTAAAGGATGAAGACACATATTCCCATTCCTATGGAAATGTAAGTTATTAATAGCATAACTTTAACTAGAAGGGTTTGGACATTTTTTTATTTTATTTATTTTGCAGAGTCATTTATCCAGACAACTGGTGGCCCAATAGCTCACTGTGCAATACCAAAAATGCAGAAATGACATTTTTGGACAGTTCTGGCACAAATGTGTTTGACCCTGGAAGCACATATTAAATTTAGTGCATGTCACTAAACAGAACTTGCTGTGCATCTGCAGATCAGTCAGGCTGATACAGTCAATCAAAAATCACAATGACTGAAAAAATCTGTCAATTGTTTGACATTGTTACTGACTTCAATGGAATAATCTGAATTTCAGCCCCTCCATTTGGAAATTAAAATGAAAAAACACAGAATACCAAGCAAGGTTTATATCTTATTTGTGTTAGTGACAGCACTAGGGACAGCAGCCAATAATCTGAATTGTTTTTGCAGTTTGTGGACATCTGAGACCCACACTTCATTTCTTTTGAACTGAGAAAGACTAGTAAATTAAGCAAGTTTATAGATAAAATAAAGTAATATCTGTGTATATTTTAGAAGAATCTGCAAAACAATGCAAAAAGCTTTACATCCAGAAATCAAAATAACAGAAAACTATAGATGCAGATATAACTTAAATATAGCATTACTATCTATTTCACAAAACCCATCTTACCTGAATCCCTTAGTCACTATAATGTAAATAAACTAAAACCAATATTATTGCTATATAAAACACTCAACCTACTTTTTTAGATTATAAATGTGATCATTTAATTAAGAGAAATATATACTCTATACAGAAATTTCATGGATCTCCTTGTATTCTTGGAAATCCTTTCTTGCCTTTCTGTTATTTTGCACACGTATACTCCCATACACCAAAACAAATTTCTCTGAGACTGAGACCTCTTCTACTAGTTTAGCCTACAGCAAATGCCTGTTACTGAGTTATGAAGCACTGGAAATAGACATTTGTAAAGAAAATTCCAGTGACGCTATAACAACTTTCAAATCCCCTTTCTACAAAACATGATCTAGTAGTTGATGTAGTTAGAGCAATTCTGCTCTGTTTTCTTTACTTCTTAGGTTCTCAGCCTGTTCTTCTAAGCTGGCAAAATCTGCTGAAGCATCTTAAATCTTTATGTCACGCTGTTCTCAGATCACATTCCGTGTTCTGAGGTCATATGACATGTAAAATGTGAAAAGTACATTTCATCCCCCCTTATTTCTAGAGGAAAGGTGAAGAAATATTGTAGAGAAATCACTGTCAAATAACATGCCATTTCCTTGTATACCTGCTAAATTAAAATAAAATCATTGTTTATTAATAGCTACTTTTTTTTCACAATGCCAGAAATCTCTCCTATGAAATCTCCCATACAAATGTTAAAAAATACTTTAAAGTATTTTTTATTTTTGTACATGATTCATATAGCTGTGTCTTCATCATTTTCTCTTTGAGTTTGTTGTTTTGAGCTTATTCTGGCTCTTCTGTGTTCTTTGCAACTGTTAACAGCAACAGAGTTTGGTGTTATACCCCATTGCTCAGCCCTTCCAAATGCTGCAGCTACCATGCTGCTCTCTTAGGGAAGTTTACAGCTAGTTAGTTCTGCAAATATTATTCCACTCCCTAGGAAAATAAACTATTTTTGGGGTTTTTTGTTGTTATTGTTGTTACAGTTTGTGTACTGCCTCTGATATTCTGCCATTGCTGAAGTTACAGTTGCTGGATTTAAATCCTCATGATGTTTCCTCAAGGTTCTAAAATCTTATGCTGGCTTTCCTGAAGGGCTGATGTATTCCAAGACTGAGAAGTAATTTTCCTTAGCTGGAGATCCACATAGATAAAACCATTCAAAATCTGTTGATGGAAACACATTGAAACAGTATTGTGTCAGAAGATTTGGGTACTTTTTAATGCTATGGTCATGTGAAAATCATCATGTTAGTCTTAACATGAACTAAATGGATCAGGCATAATTGTGCTACACAAAGCAGTTTTTTAGCAGATTAAAATAATAAAACAGAGTAGAATGAGAGAACTGTAGTGAGAACCTGACGACAGATGCATGGATGCATGGATAAGCTTTTTGAGAAGACCCCAAGGAACTGGCGACTTATGGATTGGCTAAGAGAGCACTGCATTGGTTGTTGATGTGCTATGAAATATCATGAGGATCATATCAGTTAATTAGAACTATTAATACAGTTTTCTTAATTGCTTAACAAAACTATAGATTACATCATAACAGATTTTGTGTCAGACTAAAAAAAGTGTGTTATTCCACCAGAAATGTCAGCATGTCAGCATGTCTTGAGCTCTTTGACCCAGCTATCAAAGAAGCAAAGGTGAATCCACTGCAAATTTACTACTCCTGTAATGAGTATTGGGATTTCCCCTAATGCAGAGTCTGCATCAAGTAATTTGTGAGATTTAGGGCTTCTTTCTCAAAAGCAGAGCAAATATTCTAATATATTGTCACTGTATAGTTATTAGAGAGCATACATAACCCATTTTCCACTACTAACAGACAATGCATGTTCTTGAAATTCCAAGACAGACTGCAATAACTCTAACCACAAAAATTCTGTCATAGATTTTTTCATAATATCAAATAAACTTATCCTCATAAAATAAAATGTATGTTCAAAAGAAAAAATATATTTCAGATCATTGATTCCAAACTTAAACATAAAGTAACATTTTTGTAAATGTATAAATCAACAAATCTCATACACCTCTAATTATGATAAACTTTCAGCCTTCAACCTTGAACTAACTTCTGAGATTTTTCTTGATTTAATCAATATATTTGGCATAGTTTTAGTCCTTATTCATAGGACTGAGATTTTAAAACTTGCTTCTTGCATGAAATACCAGTAAATCAGTAAATTTTACTTGTTATGAAATAGCATATTTGCAACTATGCTAAAGGCCTAATAAATTTAAAAGCTAGCTCAAGATGTCAAAGCGTAGCCCACATTAAACAGAAAAAAACCCAAAACCAACAAAGGAAAACAAAATAAAAAACCTTTTTTGTAGGTCCTTATCATCCAATATTTAATTCTAAATGAAAGTGTGTGCAGGTGTTTAGTAACTGATCAATATCTGACAGCAACCAGATCTGTACCCAGATCTGAAAATATTTGCCTATTACTCACACTTACTGACAATTCTGCTGGGAAGATAAAATGAAAATTGCATTGCTGTTATCAAGTTCAGTACAAATTTTCAAAGAATGGTATCTCTGTTTTAATATTTCAACTTTTGTTGTCAGCTTATGAGCATGAAAGTGTATGATACTGAAAATATCCACAAAACAAGAATGGTCAGAAAATACTTATTTTGTAAAATGTAAAGATAAGTTGTTTTGATATTTTCAACAGATGTTAAAAGTTTTCCTTTCAAAAGTCAGAGTACTTCACATTACCTATTAATACCTAGAAAAAATTTTATGTACTAATGAGGTATGGAATCCATTTATGGATCCACTGAACAGACACTAGATTTGTGATACTGTGTGTTGCAAAAAATGTCTCAATTTCTTTAAATTCATAGAGAGAAAAGAAAGCCAACAAATCTAATACTACTAAAATAACTCTTGTTTAAAAAAAAACAAACAAAAGTCTCAAGGAAATAAACAAACAAACAAAACCCCATATTCTTTGTCATTTGCCTTTTTTCTTCCAGTCAGTAAAATTTTCCCATTGATGTTAAGGAAGGGATAAATAGTACCTTATTCTTACTGTACTCAGTGCCCACCCCTCTCTTTTTCCTTTCCTTTCCTTTCCTTTCACTTGTTTTTTTCCCCAAGTATCATTCAAGTACTATTTCAAGCATCAGTGCCATGGAATAGCAGAAGATTTTACCTGAACAACAACCTATAATTTTGTGGATACTTAACACTTAAGTTCATACCCAATATCAGTAAGTATGAGATATTTACATTTCTATAGTTTATTCAGCAAATACGATAAAATATGAGAGACCTAGCCTGGGAGATCAAAACTATTTGTTTTGGTTCACTTGACACCTTTTATTTTAAAATTATGATAGAGCTACACCTAGCAGAGCCATTGTAATCAGACAAGGCTTTCCCATGCTATTCTTCTATAATTCTTCTGGCTGATTAGATGTAACAACTACTATGAAATTGAGCACTTTAGAGATGAAGACTTGGTGATTTGACCACTTGAAGGGCACTTCTCCCTTCTAGACAATAGTAATTATATCTCTTCTGCTGAGCTCAACAGGGTGATAAGTGTAAATCTCAGACTATTCCTATCAGTTATGTAACATGTACTGTGTTGCACAATGTCAGAATTTCACAGCTGAGGTCTATAAAAATTAGTCAGCATATTCACCATGATCTTTTCACCCAGTTGTACTGTGTCAGTGCTAGTCAGGGGAATGTTGGTGATAGGGGAGTCTCCAAGGCTTGTAAGGCATTTTGCTCCATTGTTTTGACAGGTCTTCTTCCCTCTTCCAGACACAGCTTGTCCTTCTGCCTTGCTTTGAGTAATGGAGTTTGAGAGCCCCAAGAGTGGCATTCATCTTCTGCCAGTGCAGCCTGTTTTTTGGGTTGCATACACAAGGCAGCACGTTGCCAGTTTGTTTTAAGAAAAAAAATTTGAAACTGAGTTATGAAATTAAATGGGATTTTGTTTTAAATCCCCTCTAAAAATCTGATTGCATGTCTGGAAAATGGTATGATATAATCTGAATACTTAAAATACATAACACATCATTTGTGTTAGAAAGTATGGGCAAAGATTCATTGTTCCCTCACCACACAGGTCAAGGACTCACAGTTGAATTCTCTTGTTTTCCTTCTGCATTATCAATTTTTTTCCCTTAAAATGTACTTTTTTTTTTGCCCCACTGGGTATTAAAGAAGAAAGGAGAAAAAGAAAAAGTAAATTAAGTTGTCTTGGACTTAAGATACTAGTACATGCTAAAGGAAATGCTGCAAAAGGTAGTAAATAAAAATATTAATTCATAATATGTTTTTAAAACAAATATGCATTTAAAGGACAGAAATATTTCTAATTTTAGGTTATGTTGTAAAGACTCTGCTCTCTTCAAAAGCAGAATTTTATCCAAGATTTGTCAGTTTCATCAAATACAGTGTTTCCTGAGAGGTGGAGAATAGGGGGCAGTGAGGGGAGAATGACCACTACATTGGCCTCTACAGCCATTATTCTGTTACTGTGGTAAGGACTCTTCTCACATCTGGTCTGCTATACAGAACCTAAAAGAGACTCCTCTCATTTCTGCAGGGAAAAATTTGTGTTCCTCAGGTGGTACATATAACAGAGTTTTGTATTCAAAGAACTCTTGCTAGTCTCTGCAATCTACGTGTCCTCACCTTGCAAAAATAAAATTTCAATCAATTTTTGCTGTCATGGAAATCATACTGTAATAACCGAAATACTTAAACACAAACCACTTGTTTTAATTGAGACCAGGCTGGTTCATTATACTTATGCAATAATTATGAACTTCTTGGATCACCCTCAGTAGCCAAAGATTCCAACATGAAATTGGTAAAATAACAGCATATAACTAAGAAATACATTTACTCATGATTTAAATCTCTGTCATTAATCTGGACTCTAAAAGATAATTACTCTTTTATTTGCATTTAATTTCAATTTCTGATCATAGATGTTTTATTACATACTTTTGTATACTAAGCTAGAGCTCACACATCATCACTTCAGTAATTTAGATAACAGCAAGTAAAACTTAAGGGCACAATTTTTCTTTTTTCCTTTTTCCCGCCCCCCTTTTTTCCCATAGAGACGCAAATTTTAAAAGTATATAATTTTATCAGTTTGAACTGAGTAGAGTGTTTAGGTTTTAATGCTAAAAATAATCATAAAAGAATAATGAGCCTGTTTGTTTACTTCTATTTCTCTTCAACTCTAATGTGAGATGATCATGGGAAAAAGGGAACTACATAGGTTGCATTTACAGGCATTTCCAAATTTAAAAATCAAAATTTCAAAATAACTTAAAAATTACCTGACCTTGCCATCAATTTTAAATGCTAAAATTGTGTGATTTCTATAAACCTGAGAAGGCAATGTTGTCTGTCTTTGAAAACATCTCCAAATGCACAGGTCACCTCCAGTTTGTTTTCCATGTCAGATATGAAAGCTGACCATTTCACAGGAAGGCTAGAAGACTTATAATGAATCAAAAATATCATTGCTGTATATGAGGAAAAATCTGATTGATCACTGATGTTTATCAGTTTACCACAGTTATTTAAGAATGAGACAGTTAGCTGGTTACAGTTACTTTAGCCTCTTTTTGTTTATAATCTTACTCTTTCCCCTTAACTCATATAACTGCTGAATGCACTGATAAACTTTACATATTTAGGAGAGGAAATAATGCTACTTAATACTGCTTCCAGGCCATAGGAAGAGATATTTTCTGCTATTAAAAACAAATATTTAAAAGTATTTAATATTTTTGTTGTATTGCATTTTACAGAGCTGGCTTTGCTCCAGAAAAGGAAATTGTATCATACCAAGGAGTTTCTATTCTGTTATTAATGTCATATGAAATTATTCATACTTAAAAATGCCATTGATAGATAAGGGAATTTTCATGGTAATATTGAAAAATCATGAAATTGCATGTACTGGAAAAACATGTAAAGTTCGAAAATAAATACTCTCATGCAATTTTTAAATAAATAATGCAATTTCATCATTTTTAGACATTGAAATATCTTCTCCTATTTTTAAATTTTTGTATGGATAATTAGATTAACACTAAACCCTGTCATTTATTTGAAAAGGCTTTCATTTTAAGCAATATGGAGTAATTTAATCTTTTTTTTTCTTTTTTTTCCCTTTTCCAAGTTATATGCAAGATCCTAAGCCTTTGCTTCTGCAAAGTCATTTTTCCTAATAAACATTTTTGTACTAGTGTTATGTCCTACATGATAGTAAGCCATGATTAATAGTAATAACTCTAGTAAGTCATTGATCTAGATGACATCATCACACTAAACCTTCAGCTTCTTGCACAGATTTAAGAAGTGAAGCCTGGCTTGTAGCAGATAGAAAAAACATATGGTGAATTTTATTAGCCTTCCGAGCCAACTTGGAAATCCCAAAGCCTTCTGTGACTGCGTTTTTCCTAGTATATTCACAATATTATAGAAATAATGCCTAGAGCAGTAGAGTGATGAGGAGGAGGCGGATTATCCTTGCATGCAGAAGGCATATTATGTGGTTAGGCTGCGGTGCCACACTGAGAGGAAAACTCAGACAATAAATGCTACAGAGCATCAGGGAGCAGCAGGGAGGCATGAGTGCAGTCCTGGTAAAGTGCTCCAAAGTGAAAATCAAAGTAAGCATATAAGAGCAGACATCGGTCTGGGCTTTTAAATCAGGTGCCTGGAGCAAGCAGAGGCAGGGAAGATAAATCTGTGGCTGTGTTACAGCAAAAATGGAGCACTGCCGTTGAGCACACCAATGTTATGTTAACTGTGGTGGAAGTAACTGAACATTCACCTTTCACCCTTGCAAATGAATCAGCAGGTTAGAAAGTGTTGTTAATTTATGAAATAGCATGCAAACTCACTACGTGGATCGAAACTGAAAGGTAGGCAGTTTGAAACAATCCCTGATTTAGATGGGGTGTTGATATAGTGAAATGTGTAATGTGAATGCAAGTTGGCATTTTGAAACTTCCACTTGCAACAGTGACAAGCAATTAGAAGAAATATGCACAAATTTGGATCGATGTGAATGACTTTGGACTTAGACAAACATAAGCATCTTGAGAAGCTGAGCTCCTGGTTCTGGTCGTTGACCTTCAGAATGACATACCTGCAGTTTTTATGAAGAAATAATAGTAAAAGAACCCAAACAAACCAACACACCCCCATCTATCATACTTGTCTATTTTCAAACTATCTCCAGTATACCAGAGCAATTATTTTTCTAAGAGTCCCATGAATTTGTCAGGGAGAGACCTGAAAGACGGAGGCACACAAATGACTGTGAGCAGAGGAGTCTTCCAACATCTCAGTATGAACCTTTCTCCAATGCCCATATTTGTAGACCATGCACTATCAGAGGCCATCTACAGAAGCTTTTACTCACCCCAGTGACAAACAGTAAAGTGTCCTAGAGAGCAACTCACAGGATCCCCTTCAGCTACACTCACTATCACTATGGAGTGCTCTCTCCTCTGTTTTTCCAGATGACTCTTGGAGACATAGCTCAAATCAGTCTCTCAGCTACCTCAAGTAATTTCATATTTCCACAAGACAAACTAGCTTCCTCAAGGATGGAGCCAAGCAGTTTCAAGTTATGTCAGACCTCTTTGGAAATAACTTACTTCCCTGAAGAGCTGGTGAAGAGCACAGCACTGACCCGAAAGTAAGCAACATCACCTTTAGGCACAGGGAAATGCAATTATTCTGCAAACATTTGTGTATTGCATTGTGTTTTGAATTGTTTTGAATTTTTTGCTGTATTTCCTCAGGTTTTTTTTTGTCTATTTCCTACATCTAAAGCCAGTCAGCTCTTGATACTTTCCAAATTCAAACTGTTAATATTCATAATTGCTGTGTTGTTTGCTCTTAGCTGTGAAGATTTCCAGATTTGCTCAGAAAGAGCTCTTAAATTCCTTGCTGCATGCAGTTTTAAAGGCCACCTGTAAACAGTATTTAGATGCTAGTCACCTACTATGATGCAGTACTTTGCCTGTTGTATAACATAAATGTTATGTCCAGCAGGAGGCAAAGAATAGAGGTGGTATTAAGTTAACGCTGAGGTGATTTCCTAAGCTGAAAAACAGAGTTATATACAATTTTTAAATTCATAACATTTTCTGCTTCATTCTCCCCTGAATGTTACAAATATAGGATTATAAAAACTAAAAAGATGAACACAACCAATAATGCCCACAGAAGGAGCTGAGTAGGGTAGAAACACAGATTGCTTTGACTCATTTGAATACTAGCTAATTTATTCTCTCTTACTTGATTGAAGGTTACACTCATTATTCACAAACTGATTTTGCTGGAAAACACAGAAATTAATGAAGGGAAGAATCACCTGAATGCAACCACTGTGGCTACATATAGGAACCCTGTCCCAAGTCAATAGGGAGCTAGTATGCAATGTAGAGCAAAACACTGACTAATCTGAGGGAAAAAAAAAAAAAAAAAAAAAAAAAAAAGAAGAAGAAGAAGAAGCTTTAAGGACACAAAGCACAGAAACAGGTTTTGAGTCAATTGAGAGGATTAAGAGGTCATTGTGTAAATTACAAACAGCATGATCCTGCCAGTTGCAACATAATTATCTAGAAGTTATTAAAGTCAAGAAATATCATGTCCTCACTTTACAGATACAGTCTGATGTGCTACAAGGATTTATACACTTTAAGACCAAGAACACAAGGATTGAGACCAGCTCTGTACAAGTTTCCAACACCATGACTGGACAAACATTTCCACAGTTTATGGTATTCACTTTTCTAAGTCCTTAACCTGTTGTATTGCATTGCTATGACTCTGTATTGATATTGTTCTATATTTCACTGGGAAAAAATGGTTTGTTCTGTACTCCTCTGAAGTTCTGTGAAGTTGGTTCAGCCATCCCTTAGCTCCCCTCCACCGGTGCAACCCCATGGGCTGCAGCCGGGTCTCCTCTCCTCTCACCCTAGCTTTGAAATTCCCCGCCACTCCTTCCTTCTCTTGTTCCCCTGGAAGCCTTCTAGAATAAATGCTTGGATTATCCCGGGAAAAGGGGCCTCCTTGCTCTTTTCTTCGTCCATGCTGATCTCCCTCCATCTCTGACCCGGAGCTAGCCGAGACAGGTCGGAGAGTGGGGGAGGAATCACGGCATGAACTTACAAAGAGGCTAAATACACAAAAAAAGACTTAGCGGGCAGGAAGTCCTCAAATGAGAAAACACATTCTGACTAATACCTTCAGTGTTTGTTCGTGTTCTTTTTCATTATCATCTGAATTGGATGATAATGGGCAAAATTATTGAACAAAATATTTACCAGAGGCAAAGAAGGGGAGAGGTTTAGTTTGTTCTGGTTTGGCTTGGTTCGGTTTTCCTACAGAAATCATATAAATATATGATATTTAAATATATTTATATATAAATATATAAATATATAAATATATAAATATATAAATATATAAATATATAAATATATAAATATATAAATATATAAATATATAAATATATAAGCACGACTTCACCTTTACCTTTCTTTTGCATTCTTTGCAAAGATTAGAAGGCCCACAAAGCAGAAGCAGCTGAGAAAGCCCTTTGTATTTTAGCTGCAGCCAACAACAAAGCAGATGCTGACAGTCAGGAGAAACAGGTCCTTCTGCTCTGCAAAGGCATCCTGTCAGGTGTTAGCCTCTGACAATTACATGATGAGTTACATGGGTTTTGTTAGCAATAGATGTTTCTTACAGTATCAGTTGCAGAGACAATACTAGGAGTACAAACATAATTTACCACAGAAGTGTTGAAAAGGAAAAGAATAGTGAAGATAATTAATAAGTTGTCAGTATCATCCTAGTTACCTAGGTTGACACTGGCATCTATATAGCTCTTGCAGTCTCAGAGAGCTTTATTTGCCAGTGGTTTTTAAATTAATCATGTATCTAATTATTTTTATTTTGCTCCTTTTGATAATGGTCTTGTTTTTCACCTCCTTTTCTTCGTACAAATTTCATTAAAATAACTACTTAATATTAATAAAGAAGATATTATGAACTTAAAATTACAGCAGCCAGGAAATTGAAACACTGATATGAAAAGACTAATTCTGATGTAATTCTGATGTAATGCATATACTGTACAATCTGTATGAAAGCATCTCTCAGTATGGTCAGTAATCCAGCATGCCACATACTATAAGTGTACTGTGATCATTTTAGCACTCCCACGGGAATTTTAACAGTGTAAACCCCTGCCCCATATGCATTTGATTTCTCGTACAAAAAGCCCATGTAGATGGGATTTCTTTGTGCTATAAAATGTTATAGCTGGATTGAAATCCTTAGGTCTATATTGATCCACAAAGAATTCAAGTTCTACTTTTATGTAATTGGTAACAACTCATGTACCAATGCACTTCTGGATAATAGTTATGCCATTTACATTGGTGGATCATACACACACACAAACTGACCCTGCTATTTTGTTAATAAGTGAAAAAGCTAATAGCCTATGGCCCAAGATAGGACAATCTTAATAGTGTTCACATCACTTAATTTCACTCCATAAATGAAATGATAAAATATGGATTTTGAACACAAACCTGTATGGAAGACATAAGATCTGTCTTTACCATTAAGATTAAAAAGTTTTTCTAAACGTCACCATTATTATGGATATTGTAGAGAAAAGGAAAGCCTTTCCAGGATATAAGCAGGGAAAATAAGATTCCTGTGGTGAACCAATTTTAGGATAATAAAAGGTTTGGCTGAATCTGGAGATCTGAGGGAATCCACATTGAATTAAGAGTTTAACCTCCAATTGGACATATTCAAATTTTCCATTTGATGTGGCTTGATCTTTGACACAAGGTAAGCATAATTTTCTCAATTAAGGTACATTTGGTTGTTGAAATTTTTGTTTTATTAAAAAAAAATTGTACCATATAATATAGAAATTAGAAAGGGATCTTTGCAAATGAATTAATATTATATGGCAAAGCAATCCACCTTTAGTCATTATATATAGAAGAATGAAATTTTCTTCAGAACTGGTTGAGTGGTAATCAGCTAGCCCATTCATTCATTTTATACATGAAGACCTGAGAAATTTTTCATCTCTTACAGTTTAAGAAATTCCTTCTTGGATCTGTTTTACTTCTAATAGATTTATTCTTTGAACCTGTTCAAGAAATAATGCAACTATTATTGCAATATAGGAAGGACATCACACTAAAAATGTGTCCATATACTGTGATTCTATGGTTCTGTGAAATACTGTAACCAAAATAAAGCTGACTCATGTACAAGCAAGTTATAAGCTCAATAACTCATTTTCTCTCATTTGCTTAAAAAAGAACAACGCATTTTAAATCTGCACTCAAGAAGCTTTATAGAGGAGAAAAGGCAAAAAAGGCACTTGGGTATCTTAAGTGTAAAAATGATACAGTATGAACTGTAATCAATATTTAAAATAAGACTCAGACAACCTACTTAAATTTTGGTCTTTGTCAAAGGCTCAGTCCTTTGTTAAAAAAAAAACAAACAAAACAACAACAACAACAAAAACCAAAAAAACAACGAAAAAAAACCAAACACAAAAACAAGCTAACAAAAAAAACCCAAAAACTTTTTAACACCTTAGATCTAAAGGTCCTTATTCATAATCAGACAATAGGCATGAGGAAGGAATCATATCCTCGCTTTTTCAGAGGAAAAGAGGTACTAAATGTATTAACGAAGTCCAGATTGAAAATTAGATGCAACATTCTAAACACCAACAATGGCCTGAATTATTTGGTATTTATTAGCAATGCACTAGTAGTACACGATGACTTCTTCAAAAAGTATTTATTAATGAAAATAAAGGGGAGGGAGCCTTGTCTTTGAAAAATATTTGCGACCATCTGCATTCATGTAGTCAGAGATCATATAATAAATTTTATTTGCTCTCTCCTTTCTTGGCTGCCAGATTCACATGAAAGCATCTTGCTTGCATGTGCTAGGAAGGCTTTTATAATATCTATTAAACTCTAGATTTATTACCCCATGGCTAAACACAGTCATTACATTTTTCTGTCATATAGCAAATTCACCATTCTTGTTTTCCATATGCAATAAAGCAAAAAACCAAACAAAAAACCAAAAAATAATTAATTTTTTTGTGAGTGAAAAGGGGCAAATTGGAAGAATTACCAATCACTACTTAGAAGAACAAAACATTAATGGTGATTCTTTATTATTAATTTTAGTTTTGATTTATTATATAGGAGATCTCGCTCACAGTATTAAACCATTTCATTTCATTGCAATCCTCAGCAATCAGTTTCAATTACTCATGCAAGATAACAACATATAGAATTAAGAAGTATTTCAAGGATAACATTCTACTAGTAAGGGGAAATATGCCTGCAATTTTTATCCTTTAAAAAATAATGCCAAATTTAACAAAACATTCAATAATTTTATCCATAAATTATGGTGGAAACAACACTAGCTCACACAGGCTTGCAACCACACATACAAATATCCTATATTAGAAGGCTCCATATCCTCTTTATTTCACTGAGTGTTCATAGCTCCTTTCCCCAGGAGAGGATTTCTTTTTAATGATCTGGGTGTTCAAAGACAGCCCTAAGTTTAAAAAAGAGCAATGTGTTGTGATTTTTTTGTTATTTCTTTTTGTCTGAAAAATATTGCTTGATTTTATTTCAGTATGAACTGTCATATATGCATCAGTCAGTATATGTTTCTTTCCCTCTTGATCAGAAAGAGCCACTACATTTGGATGTTTTGTCCCAGTGTATCAGTCTCATCTGATAGTCACTATTAGACCCAGCCTGAACTACAGCACAATGACTTTTAAGATTATCCATAATTCTTCCATAAGAGATCTACCAGTTAATAGCCATGACAGTTTATAATCTGCACCTTATTTCTGCTCCCTCTCTGACCCAGAGTTTTGTGGTAATATTTCTAGTACTTTTATCATGATTACTTGCAAGAATACAACAGAAACTCATCTTAAATGTTTCTAAATACAGAGGATTTTACCATAGACCTGTAATGAGTTTTGTTTCATCCTACCAGAGATCCAATACTTTGTGACATATAAATAATATGATTTACTCTGCAGATATGTACTGTGAGGTTTCCTTTGCATACAAGATGCATTTTCCTAAGAATTTACAAATAAATCTACCAGTTTCTGGATCATTAAGAAAGAAATTAGTTTCTTGTCTTCCTCCTGGGTGTTCTAAGCAAAGAAATAACATGGGCAATATAATTTGCATAAAGTTAAAACTAATTAATATTGTTTCTTTTTTTTTTTTTTTTTTTTTTTTTTTTTTTTTTTTTAAATTTAAGAAAACTATTTGTAGTGAGGGAATTATTATATATTTGCTTGCTTTAACTGTTCAACTTTCATTAATTAAATTATTTCTTTATCAAATTTCTTTCTGTAGCCTGGAACTGTGGTAGCACTGAAAAAGACTGCATACTCCTCTGTGGGATATATAGACATTGAATCAGAATTCCCACCCTCTGGTGACTTCTTATCTTCCAAACAATTGGTAACTCAAAAAATACATTCAAATTAACTGCAGAATCAGACTATTTTTAGCAACAGACTGAAAGCACTTCATGATTATTTTAATTATCCCACAGGAATGTTTTATTTCTAATAGGCAATATCTCAGCTATCTTTTCCTCCCACCTCCAGCTCAGGAAGAAATACTATAACATCCATACAACCTTCTATAAAATAGAGATGAAAGTGAAATATACACAAATATGATATTTTAAAGTAATTTTAACTTTATCTGAAATTATAAACTATGATTGCATATGTACCGCAAAGCATCACCATATGTCTGAGTAGTAGTTTTCTGTGAATTCTAAATATATAAGATCTTCTGTAAGATAGCTATATTTGTAGGAAAGATTTCTAAACTATAATTAAATTTTCGTCACAAGCTCAATATAACAACAACAACTATTATTATTATTATTATTATTATTATTATTATTATTATTACTATTACTATTACTATTACTACTACTAATATTATATTTCTAAAGTATATACTGCACTTTATTTCAAATCTCTGATATTTTCTGCTGAGAAATCCTACATCTACAATTACAATTATTTATGGTATGACAGATGAGACACACCATGTAATTTATACGCTGCAAGGATCAGTGTGTTTTATTCTAGTTGTATCAGCATTTAAACGTATACACAGGCATGTTCTGCCTGCTGGATATCCTCCTGCTCAGTGTGCCGGTTCCAGAGATAGTCTTGTTATGCATCCCCAGCCACTTTTGGAATTAACATTCAAGGGTCTTTGTGTCCAGGCTGCCAGAGATTGAACCCATTGGTGAGATAAATTATCCCACCCCTCAGGGACAGAAACAAGTCACCTGTCACTTGTCAAAGAACCAGCACTAGTGCAATGGTACCTAACGTCCCACCATCCCACCTGCAGGCAAAGTGGCTATTTTGAAAGTGTAGTCAGGAATAAATGTGATGGAAAATATGCTAGGATGAGAAGAATTTATATAAATGACCAAGTACAATTAGTAGAAAAATGTGCTTGCAATGGCTTTCCAAAGAAAATTTTTAAAGCAACAGTGCCCTTTTATCTCACTGAATTATACTCAGAGAGACTATCATATTTCTATAAAATCCACATCTTATCTTTTGCTAGTCAACCCCCTGTTGTTTCTGTTAAGGCTGACAGTCATTCAATTTGTGTTTTTCTCCGGTTTGGAGAATGTACTTTTCAGTCAATGGCAGGCAATGAATCAGGGTCACACTATCCTGAAAATAGACACTCCTTATCTGGTTTTCCAATTAATCAGATCCAGAAGATTAGCAGCCACAGGAGTTACAATGATTGCCAATGTTCTATTGGCATTATGAGAAGACAGTTTCAGTGAGCGCCCCTTGAAATTCAGCTCCATTTGTGCTCCACACTAATAATGTCTTCAATTGACTGAAACCAGCAAAAAAATATCCAGTTAAGTGTCATTACATGACTTCAGTTAAATGCTCCATTTGAAAAGTCTCTCAGAAGATATTAAGTTTCAGTGAGTTTACTGCACCATGCTGTGACTGCCTGTTTTATTCTAAAAGATGCACTGTCATTTTAAAGCAGTAGCCTGTGCAGTTACAGATTAATTACTAATTTTAGATTTTATTATATCTGTTTCCCTGAAAATTAAGAAATTAGTGTCACAAAAATTGCCAGAGAACAAAAAAAAATTTAAAACAGATTAATTACAGTGCAGTCTGTGAGTGTCATAGATTCAGAGACATGATATGTGAATGATATGCAAAAGCATATGATAAGAATAAGCTCTATACATTAACTCAGACATAAGTCATGTATCTTTTGCCTTCACATTGTGCAAACACAGACTCATAATATAAACCAAGATGAGATAGCATATTCTAACATAATATATTTTTGGCTGAATAATACTTAAACAACTGCTTGATCCTATATTCTACCACAGAAAAATGCAGATTTGATTTTACAAAGGTGATAAAGTCTTTAAACTGGGGAATGGCAGGGCATTTAAAACAAAATAAAGAAAGGAAAATAGCAATAAAGAATAAAGATGGAAGGTGGTGGTCTAAAGGAATTTGAGAAATCTGATTTGCATCATAAAGAAAGACAATTTTCAGTGTCTTTATGATTGCACATGCTTGGCTACCCTCCTAAAACCTTAAGAGTTCTTACATTACTTATGCAGTGACTAATCCATTTGACATCACAAATCTGTATTGAAATGTTTACAGAGCTTTAATCGGTTTAATTGACTTAATTGCTTTATTTGGTTTAACAGGGTTTATAAAGTAAATCTCACTTGAATATATTATCTGTCTCAATTTATAAGCCTCCATGACAGTCACTCCATCCACCAGTTCAATCAGGACGTGTAGATGCATCTCATCTGGTTCTGTGGACTTGTGCACCTTCAGTTTCCTTTGATGCTCTCAAACCTGATTTTCTCCTACAGTGGCTCTTCATTCTGCCTGTCCCTTCCTTTTCCCTTTGTGACTCAGACAGGGAGACTGAAGCATTTGCTGGTAAAGACTCAGGCAAAAAAAGTAATTGTGTATCTCAACCTCCATATGCTTGCTAACCGTGTCTTCATTACCTTACAGGAATCACATTTTCCCTATCCTTTCTTTCACCACCAATGTACTTTCAGAAACTTTTCTTGTTCCCCGTGACATCCCTGGCCAAATTTAATTCTATCAGGCATTAAGCTTCCATAGCCTGATCCCTGCCTGCTCTGACAATCTCTCTGTATTCCTCTCGGGGTACCTGTTCTTGCTTCCATGCTCTGCAGGCTTCCATTTTTTGCTTGAATTTGTTCACATAAACAGGTGTTTCCATCTTTGTTGGGGTACTAACCCTCCTGAATTTGAAGGAAGTGATATTTGAATATTTATCAGCTTTCTTGGGCCAATCTTACCTCTAGGACTTTATCCAATGGTACTTCATGAAACAGATTCCTGAAAAGGCCAAGTCTGCTGTCATACATCCCAGGATTGTGAGCTTTCTGAAAGCCCTTCTTTCTCCTTTAAAGATTTCAGATTCCACTGATTCATGGTCACTGCAACGCAGACTGCCCTTGAGCTTCACTTTTCCACCAAGTCCCTCCTTGGTGAGAACAAAGACTTGCAAAGCACCTCCCCTTGTCAGATCCTCTATCACTTAGAGAATGAAGTTACCATCAATGTTTTACATTTTTTTGATTGCCTGTGCCCCACTGTATTGTCCTGTGAACAGATATTAGGGTGGTTGAAGGCCAGAAAGGCTTGTGAATGTAAAGCTTGTCCTGTCTGTCTGAAGAGAATCTGCTCTGGTCTTCCTGGTCAGAGAGCCTGTAGCAACCCCCCATTGTAATGACACCTAACCCTGCCCTCCCTTTAATCCTGATCCATAAGCTCTTAACTTTTCATCCATTCCCAGGCTCCATGCACTCCAGCTGGTCACTGACATAAAGAACACCACTGACCTCATCTCCCTGCCTGTCCTTCTAAAAGGCCTGTCTCTTTCCACCCCAACTCTCCACTGTAGGAGCACGGAAGGATAGGAGCTGTCTCACCATTTCCCTGTGATGCTGCTAGATCACAGTTCTGCAGGTGTGCCCACATCTCAGACCTCTCTTGTTTACCCTCTTGTTTTTATCCCCATGCTACCTGTGTTGGCCTTCCTATGAAGCCAACTTAATGTCCAGAGATGGCTGGCATTCCTTTGCATTGCCCTTAGAGTGCTCTCCTGTGAACCTGAATCCCACTCTAGGCTCTGGGCATCTCTCCCTGGCCCTGGCATTAAACTGGTAGGGATGGGACAGACATGGAATTCCTCTCCATTGGCAACTATTCCATCATTTCTATTTCTCCTGTACTAAATTACAAGCCAAGCTTCAAGGAGTGTTGAATCAAAGAAGAGAAAACAAAGACAGAGGAGTTTATATGTTTTTTATATTTAGCATCAGGGCTAACAGCCCTTGTCAATTCCTCAACATATCCTTTGAATTAATTGGAAAGTTGGAATTGTGAAATTGAAGCTTAGTCTTTGCAATTTAGTTTGATGGCAAAACAATTAAAGCATCTTATTTTTTGGGGGAAGAAAATAAATAATAAAATTTAAAAAGCAAAAAATATTCATGCAAAGCTGACAAACAAGGAATTGAGCATCAGACAAAAGAGAATGGTCAGTTTTGAAAGAATTTAAAAGAGAAGGCCAAATGTGCTTTGCAGTTTGTTAAGTTCCTGACAAAGCACAATGAACCATAGAATTTTCCCTTAAAAATGAAAAGCGTTGTGTCATAATTTGCTAAAATACACGATTAAACTTGATGTGTTTAGAGGAGCAGATGGCTCTGCCTCCAAGTGCTCTCCCTTTGGGTTTTCAAATAGCAGAGGCAGAATGAGGGAGAAATAAAAAAGACTATCAATATATACTCATACAACTTAAATTCTAAGCTCCCTAATCAAGCATATTCTGCACAGAGCAGAAATTTTCTGCATTTCTTCTATTTGTAAACAAAATGTTTAATATATTTTCTTTAGGTACTGTTTTTTTATGGAGGTCAAATCTGGTCGCTCTCATCTTCACAGAAGCAAGACTCTGAAAGAGATCCTGGGATTTATAAAAAGGAAGAGATATCTACAAAATGAAGTAAAAAGCATTTTCTTTTTTTCTTTTTCTTTTTTTTCTTTTTCTTTTCTTTTTTAATTTCTCCATTATTGTCAGTACATTTGAGGAAAATTTACACATTTTCCTAGGAGTTAAATTACTGAAAAAATACACTTGTCTACTTACTTTGAAGTGCTTTTGGTGGGAGATATAACACCAGTCTTTCACAGCTATCCTAGTGTCCAACTGATTTCTTACTGACACTAAAAATGACCTTTAAAAGGTTAAATGGTTTGGTTCCTTGTTTCCTTAGAAAATACCATTTTCACAGCATGATACCTCAGAAATTGCAATCAGATTTCTGTTCTGTTTCACAGAAAGACAGATTCTTTAACTTCGGAGCTCATCCTGTGTGGGAGTCAGCCTGACCTGTATTCCAGGTCAGGCAACCATCACTAAAGAACTGCACCCCAGCCCTAGGCCTTGGCAGGCATTTGTTTGAGTTGCGGCAACCCCAAAAGGGAAAGTTCCATGGAGCTATGAGATTGACCACGTTGATTCCTCATTTATACCCTTAACCCTCATTTTCCAGTTATCATCACCACTCCCAGTCCCTAGAATGTTCTCCCTTCCTTGTATCCCCATTGACCCTGGTTTGATGCAGTGTCCCACCCAGCCTATCCCATTGGACCCTACCTTCCCTTACCCCACCTCTGCACCACTTTCCCCTATACCCATTGGATCCTAACCTCGACTCCACCACCTTTCCTGCCCCACATTTATACCCCGGACCTCCCTACATTCTGGTCTTCAAACACTGACTCCTGCTAAGACCTGCTTAGTGTGTTCGGATTTTTGGGCCTTGTGCCACATTTGTTTTTACTAGTATTAAAATATTTTACGTTGCTAAGCCGTGGTCATCACACTGCTTTTATTTTTGCCATGATTGCTCTAATATCAGAGAACCCTCAATAGGAGAAGATAGTCTTGTAGGCCACCTAGTCTGCTCTTTTCCCGAGGCAAATCTAGGCATGGCAGCTGAGAAAAATGAATTGGGCTGTCAGTCACTGAACAGAAAAGGCAGCAGAAAAGGTTCATTCACTGACAATGGGGCTATTGCACTGCCAGATTTTTCTTCAGCAGCATATCATTTCAGCTACAGAGATGCTCTCCAACTCATATTACTCAACAGTCCTGTGATACTACTTTTTCTGAAAACTCCAGATGGTTTGTCTTATTTACAGTGGAATAAATACACAAATTGCCTACATTTTCGTATACTAGGTTTTGGAAAGTTTGAATGTTACACTTTCATCAATCCAGGAAGGGGGTGCTATTATCTTGTGATATTTTGTCCCTGCAGTTACATGTAAATGCATGCTAAATTCCAGAGGAACAGACCTGAATGGTGGTTATGTCCATCTCTTCCTAGGTCACCTGATCTCTCTCATCTTTACTCCACCATGACTTCAGAAGTGACCGTGGGATCTGTAAAAGGAAAATTCATCTACAAAAGGGTATAGGAAGGTGACTATTTTGGGGTAATGAGGTTCTGTGCATGTTAGTTTGGCTTGGTTTATTATCTCTTGCAAATAAAAACACAGATTTGCAAAGACAGACACGTCGCCAGCAGAGGTTTTACTTACTGCAGTCTGGATTTATCTTCTACCAACAAAAGGAAAATACAATTTTGAAACATTAGACCATCTGTACAGACAGAAGTAAAATACTAATAAGGCTGTGCTCAGTCTGGCCATTAAAATTCTTATGGAATTTAGGTTTTATTTTCTTGCTCCATTCCCATGTAATATCACATGCCTTGAAATTCACCGTGAGTGTCTTGTGGTTCTTGAGTGATTCTTGCTTCAAACATATCTACTGCAAAAAGACATGAGTCTTCCAGAACATCATAACCTACTCACTGTTCTGGAAAAGCTTTAACATTAGAATCCCCCTCCTTTAAAGAGTTTAACAAAGCCAAACAAGAAAATACATGTCACTGAGATCCTAGATAGAGTCCCTCACAGCCACTTAGGATTGCATGCTTTGGAGACCACGATGGTTTTTTTCTACCAGCTTTGATATTTCCTTGACCAGCAGCTAAATACAGGCTCCCAGTCCTACTTGTTTAAAGTGTGCCTTGCACTGATAAGCTATGGCAAACAGATAGTTCAAACCAAGCCACTGTGATTTATTCCATGAGTGTATATGAATGTTTCAAGGATTCTACAGAAAGCTGTCAATGTGAAATCAGATTTAAAGAAAAGAAATGGAGCAGAAAAGATGTCTCTTGGAATAATTTCAGATAGAATAATCAATCCCAAGGTTTACAGGATTTAATAAGGATTTAATGGGACTTCTCTACTGCTATACCTCTGAAAGGTTAGCAAACTATTTAAAGAAGTTAAGCTGGACAAATCTTTCAAAGCTCTGAGTTTGCAGTGCATTAACCTTGGTATATTCTACCTGCTTTCAGTGTGTATCCTTGTACAATTCATTGTTTATCCTACTAATGAAAATACTTCTGAAAACTGTATGAATATACTGGATAGCAGTTTACCCTAACAGAGTATACATCTAAATGGTATTATATGAAATATTAAAAAACAATTGGAAAATAACATTGAAAAACAGATCACAAATTCTACATTTATTTTCTCTCCTGGCTTGAAGATATCTGGCCTTGCTGACTGACTCAGAGACAATTGTTTCCGGTCAAACAAGAAAACAAAGAAAGCAGAATAAGGAAGACATCTATCTTCTTACAGATTCGAGTAGGGAAAGCACTCTTATTCTGTAAAATACAGAATCACAGCAAATATGTCAAATCTAAGTCTTTACATCATTCTACTGAGAACTTTACCTTAAATAAATTTCCAGAGTTATGTTTTGCAAACTTATTTACACTGAATCCCTCCAGTAGGAAAAATACTTCAGGTATTAAAACTAAAAATTTCAGTGTTGGGGTTTTTTTTGATTTTGGGTTTCTTGTTTAGTTTTGTTTTCTTTTTCTTGTCAGTAACTGTCTTTTCATTCAGAGAAACCTTAGTGGTTTTATTATTTCCATTTATTAATTATGAAATGCTATACAATTTTAATTTATGTTGCATCTTTTCTCTGATGAACAGTTGCTTTTCCTTGAAAAAGTTGTTGTCTGTATGCTTTCTTTTGCTTTATTTTCTCTTCTGCAAAAAATATATTTTACTTTTCTGCAGAAAGTATTTACCTTAGAAAAGGTAATTATAATCCGTCCCATTTATTTTATTTGTGTAGCTATTAATACAAAGTTCAAGTAGTCTTCTAGGCCTGTCAAAAACACACTAAAAGGACACCCTTGCAACCAACATAAAATAAAGGAAGAAATAAAAAAAAAAGTGTGTACTATTGAAAAATTAAAAAGTTCAACTTGGTCATTGCAAGCCTGCCTTATTTAATAACCCCCCTGAAGAATAAAGATAACGTAAAATTGTATTTAATGCTAGGAATCAATAAAACAAAGTACACAGGTGTACTTTGTACGTGAGATTAGGATATCAACAATGGAATAGAGGAATAAGAAGTATAGTCTTACATCCCAGATGGAATTGTTCACATAAGATTTTTCAATTTTTTTCTTTCAAAGAAAGTATTTTGGTCTGCATTGGTAAGGCAAGTTATGAATTAGAGGGTATTTATAATATCAACATGGAATAAGCATGCTTCACTTGCCAAAATAAGCAATAGAACAAATTAACTAGATATGTGTTTGTATCAATGATATTTCCAAAGGCTTAGAATTTTTTTTTTTCACTTGGCTCATTTCTGACCACAGAAAAAGAATTATACCAGCCTTGTAAGGCACATAGACATAGACAAAACATGGTGTAAGTAATTTTATTCCTTTACACTGATTTCTAATACCCTTGATTATTGTCTACATGCACTCCTAATTCATCTCTTCCTGACATGGCAGTGAACATATTCATACCCAATTAAAAAAAAAAGAGTTTTGAAAAACTTGCCCTTAAGTGAACTTGAATTGATTTATATTTTTCAGCAAATGTGTTGGAATATTGAGCCCTTTCAGGAAATTCCTTGCTTTTCATTAAGACACTCTCAAAGAATAAGATGAAATAACTTCCTTAGGACTCTGACCTACATCCAGCCCAGCTGGATGATCAAGAGAAAGTTCTGTATGCACTGAACTCAACAGCATGTCTGCCTACCTTTATAAAAATAACTCGGTCATAGCAAATCATTGATTCATTACAATTGAGCAAAATAGAACTTTTATGTCAGACATCAAATTTAGTTTCTAGTTGTGTGTGGTAAGAGGGAAAATGAGAAAGAACATGGGTTGCAAAGGGGCTCATAAAATACAGAATCAGAATTTGGACTCAAACTTTCAAAGACTTATGAGAGCACACAAAAGAGAGATGAAAATCTAGCAGTCCTTTTCATTAAAAAAACTCCAAACCTTTCTGAATGAATTATATGTTGTATAAATGGCGAAAGTATAGAATGTGTTACCTATGAAAGCCAGTCCACTCTGTGATTTATCATACTTTTTTTCCCTGTAAAGTAATACTTTGTTATTATAGCTGAACTGTGCACAAATCCAAGGAAGGATAATGTCAACGGGGGGAAAAGGTGGAAAAGAGTACTCTTTCTTTACTTTATAACACACAGTATGTCTATTTTACAAAGCAGAATTTCTAGAAAAGCAGTGCATGTAATTAATATATTGTGTCCCTCTGGGAAACAACTACAAATATGTGCCCCAGAAAATATCAAGGCAGTTATACAGCTTTTTTCCAGCATTCCAATAAAAAGCTCAATCTCTTTTCAGGAGATCCATAATGTCTCATGTCTCATATACGAATTCTATCTCCACAGATAATCTTTTTTACATGACGATAATCTCAAACCTGCATGCAAAAACCTTTTGGAAATTTTAGCAGTATTTCAAGGAGGAAATGTGTGTTATATCAAATCCATATATTTCTTCCAGGTGGTTTTTAATTTCTTGAGTTAAGACCAATTTGTTTTTTTTTACTTAGAGCAGGTCTCTTTTCAGCAATAACATACAAGAAAGCTTTAGATTCAAAAGTCTCTTTTTTAAACCAGGTAACTGTTTTCAACCTGATGAGAGCCATCACTAATGAGCAAAGACATATAATATGAGCTTGGACATTTATTTTGAAATTAAACTCAGGTGGGCTGACCTTAGGTCAATACAGACGCCAAGGCCACAAATAGCCCCTAGACACTCCCCGAGAAGTTTTCATTCCCACAGATTCAAATCTGTTTGCAAGGCCAAGACTTTCCTGCATGCTCTTGTAAGCATCTGTGTTCCCGAAAGATACAATGGAGAAGCCAGAAAATTTAGGGTGTATGGAATGTTTTTCATAATTTCTCAGATCTTATTGTTGATTATGAAGGATATGTTTATCTCATCACGTACCAAAAGGTTTTATCTTATTACTGTTCTCTCCCACAAATAAAAAAGGCCCATGGCATTATTCCCTACATGTTAGAGTAGAATCTGTAAAATATGCCTTGGAGAAGAGAAACAGGACAGAGGCCGATCAGAAGACTGAAAAATGAGCTATCATTAAGGGTTAAAATAAATTTCCAAATAAAATCTGAAAACTATTTTAAATATTTTTATTTCTTTTATCTCTATTACACTCAAAAGATGTGCAATTTACCATAACTTACTTAATTTTCTTCATAAAAGTGCATCTGATGTGAAAAACTTATTCAAATATGCCAAGAGAAAAAAAAGAAAAAAGGTAAGGTGCCTATCATATATAAATTGCCCATCAAAAAGTTTCAAGCTTTAATGTGGCACAGCTAGTTCAACAATCACTTCTACACTCCTCTTTATTTCATCAGTCAAAATATGTGAGATTTCATTCTTTTCAACTGATGAACTTATTTTTTTGTTGTTAGTAAACATAAACCCTGGGTAGTATCTTCTTCCACAACTGTTGGCATTGCAATTCCTGATACAGACAATTCACTCTATTAGAGAAGGCAGCTGAGGGACAGCTTGTTGAAGCAAGAAGGAATCCATATTCCCACAGAGATGTTAAAAACTCCCAACAACTCACATACTAGAGCAGCCCTTAGTCCTCAGTCTGCATGCCCATACTGAAAAGATAAGAAAAATCACATAATCTGACTCAGGAGTGTTGTATGAGCATGGTTTATCTGCACACAAGACATGACCCTGATGGCTAGCTGGTTCCAAAACAGAGCTCAGAGTATCCTATTGCAATCCCTTGAGCCATGCAGCTCCAAAAATATTTTATACAGTGCAAAGCTTTTGTTTTTTTCTCTCTTCTTTTAGAATTATTGAGCTCTTGCTAACCCCTTGCACATAACATTCCTTTTTCCTTTGCAATGAGAGCTTTACAAGAGCATTCAAGGCATAGAGTGAGTGAACACTCACAGCAGGCAAATGGCCTCTGGATTTAAGAGTCTCCAAGTACTCTCAAACATGAACGGCTGAAACATCTCCAAGAATTCATTTCAAACTATTGTATTACAAACCTCCCTTTAATATGGATAAAATTAGGGAAATTAAGTGTGCTTAAATATAAAATAACATCTCATTTAAAGCACCTTGGAATAAGAGATCCACATCTGATATGTAAAACACATAGACATTTTCTAGTAAAAAGAGAGAAATTAAATGGGAAAACAATTTGCTATTCTCACTTCCTACTAAAATTATATTTTTGATAGTAAAAAATATTATTTCTTACCGGTTTTACAAAACTTTTAGAGAAAATAGATTAATATTTTTATTAATTCATGAGAATACCTAAAAAAAAAAAAAAAAATCTTGAGACTGACTTTTTAAATCAAGCTAATCAAACTAAGCCAAGTACAAAATATTTTGCGATTTTCATTCACTTTAATTTTAAAGAAAACTTTGCCTTTTTCATCCATCTCCATTCTGAAAATCAGAATTAAAATATATTTGTCTCAACTCCTGAATGTCAATATTGATCAAAATATGTATGTGGTGCATTCTCTGTATTACTAATATGATCAAACATCAGAGAAACAGGACCAGTCTAGAGCAGAAAGTCTTCTGGATCACATGATCTTCTTTACATACAGATTTCCAAGATTAACTCAGAATATCTTGGCCATTACCACTACTTTTAACAGAGTTCTTATGTGTGAATAATCTATACCATCTGTTGGGTGTAAAAACGTAGTAGAAAAAGTATAACCTGGATGCAGAAGTATTTCTTTTACTGGTGTATTTTATAAACAGATACTCAGCATAAAATTCTATCCTGGAATAAAACTATAATGCAGACAGAATCTGAAGATCAATGAACTTTGATTGTTCATCCACATCCTAACCATTCAAAAGGCTGGATATGAGAAAAATCCTTATTAATTATGCTCTTTGAACAGCTAAATTACTTAGGAAATAATTTTTTTTTTTTTTTTTTTTTTTTCTGTGGTGCTTTTCAGAACTAGATATGAATATTTGAAATGCTAGAATGGCAATGGCTAAAAACTCCTGTTCAACATGGTGCAAGTGCAGAGTAGATATATACACACAGTGGAATAAGGCCAAAATGTAAAAATAAAAAGAATGCAAATTAAGTGGCTAAACTCTGTGGATATTTGCTGTCATTTGCACCATGGCTGCCCAGCCTGTTATTCACCTTGCAGAGAAGTGAAGGTGCAGCGATGTTCCTACAACAGTCAGACACTTCTGTTTGAGAAGCTTTGGTATGCTGTAGACTGCATGCTCCAAAACAAAGACAAACGTTGACAGACAGCCTTTTGTGCACAATGGTTACACTGTTCCGAAATTTTATGATTCTTTAATTGTCTATTCTTTCTTCTGTGCTTAATCTATAAAAACGTATGCATTGCATATGGGATTTGACAAAGACACGAGAGGTTAAAAGTAGCTTCTGTCATCAGTTTGTGACTGCAGATTTTAACTATAATCTGTCATCAACGTGGTGGCCTGACCTTGGATGGCAGGTAACCACCAAAGTTGCCCTATCACTCCCCTCTGCAAGAAGACAGAGGAGAGAAAATATAGTGAAAGGTTCATGAGTTAAGGACAGGGAGGAATCCTTCACTGATTACCATCATGGGCAAAACAGACTTGACTTGGGGAAATTAATTTAATTTATTACCAATCAGAATCAGGCCAGCATAATAAGAAGTAAAACAAATCTAAAAAGCACCTTCCTCTTCCACTTTTCCTTTACAAATATGTTATAACAGAGGCTTTACTACCTTAGCTAACTGTCCCAGCCTTGGCAAATGGTGGGTCTGGAGCCTGAAGCATAGTGAAATCTTATAGCAGCTTCTCACAGAAACCACCACTGTAGCTCCCCATCCTGCTACCAAAACCTGGCCATGGAAACCCAATAGAGCAACTCCGTAGGTGATTTGAGTTTCTTTGGAAGATACCCTGCTTAACTGCATTTGACATGTGTGATCCAGGGTGATTTTGCTCTCAGTATGTTGAAATGATAGTTAAAATGAAAATGGATTTGCTTTTTTCCTACAAAGTTTGTTCTCCTGGTTTCGCACTGAAACTGGACTTTTGTCTTCTCCAATGACAGACTTTCACACCTTACAACAGCCACTGGTCATGGACCCCACCTTCTAGACTGAGCTATGACAGATCATCACAGAAAGATGTATGGTGGATTTCAGCTCCATGATAAAGATGGGGGCTTTTAACCAAGGCAACAAAGGACTTAGGGACGCACAAAGTAAATACATAAATTTAGACGGGCTAATTGTCTGTTGTAGAACATTTAGCAGGGATGCAGTGTTAAAAATTAAATTGCATCAACCATGGTCACCCTGTTTTTGTGTTGTTAGCATTTGAATCATAAAAAAGACAGAAAAAGTCCTCACCCCTATGAGTTTATGCTATTGGTGCTCAAGAGATTCAGAAATTAGAAAAAATTAAGTTCTTAATGATTAATCAAATATAACAATAAAAAAAAGAAAGAGTTTGACTAATTCTTTTTTGTTAAACTTTCACACAAACCAGCTCAGATCACAGGATTCCAGGAAAACGAATATGCTCTTTATGGGATAGCACACTATCTCAATTAAATATTTTCTCAAGGTTTCTAGACACTACCATGATAGACAGTCATGGATTTAACAAGTGAGTCTTGACTATGTCGTTAAAGATAGGTTTTTAAAACACTTGTTGTAAGGTAGGTATGATAAGACAGTTTATATCTTTTGAGTGCATTGAGTGTCTTTAATATACTTTTATGATAAACCTAGTTTCTTTCCATCTCGTTGAGATACCTAAATCTTTTATCTAGAAACACAGTTTTATCTCTTACTGTCATAGAAGCCATTTTTCTTGTTCTCTTTCTTGCCCCAAGACATTCCTGATACTTGCCTTTCCTCTACACAGACAAAATTGGTCTTTGAAGTTCTTTAGAGTACTTCTATTACATTTGTATTTTATTCGCATATTCAGAGATACAGTGGGAGAACAAAATATTTATGTGTATAATCACTAATCAGCAAAAAAAAGATTGACCAGGTTGACTTACAGAGAAGTTAAATACATATTTTTGTGCAACCAGAAAAACATTTTGCTGGAGTAGTCTGGAAAAAATTATCTAATAAAAATGAATTTTCTTCTATTAATCCTACTATTGTTAAGACTTTTAATTAATTTATTTGCTAAAATCCATATTCACCTAGAGAGTAACTAAAACTTGAAACTCTACAGGTCATTATATCAAGACTATGAATTCTTCTTCAGAGAATTTTAGAAATACTGGAATACTTTTATAATACTATTTGATGTGATAATTTTCTACAGATTATTAAGACAAAAATATATGTCATTCTCATGTACAGTCTTTGAAGCTGTCTTTCTGAGGAGGTCAATATTTTGGAGAAAATTTATTAAAATTAAGCAATTTGATAAAAATTCTATTAGTAAAGTATTTGCTGCACAGATTCCAAGCTAAAGTATTATTTTCATGTACTAAAAGCTAGTTGAAAAAACTCTGATATTTTTTATGTGCATGAATTCATGAGTTCCTAGAGACTTTTATATCATTGCAGAATATTTTCCTTTTGAATTCTATTGCACTTTTCTCATTAAAGCACCAGAAGTATAAATAAAAAAAAGAGGATAATGGAACAGAAATATAGAAACTCTTCACTTTAGAACCTGTTTCTGGAGATAAAATTCACTAAAACCTAAAGAAATTGTGCAATATAAATATGACTTTTTTTCTTGGTGTTTTACAAAAAAAATATGCCAAGACTCTTATGGACCTTCAGAGACCATATGGGTCAGAATCCACCTGAGCATGAGTTTGATTGCACAGAAATGAGCAATAAAATGATCTTTTAATTAATGTAAGATGTTTTCACAAATGATAATCCCATGAAAGACTATAGCTTAGAAAATGCTGACAGACAGCTATTTCTACATGGCTCTCTTTAAATGATCAACCAAGGAGGCTGGTGTCAAAGAAACCAAAAGCATTTATATGTACTTTTAATGAGTTTTATCCATTCAAATAGATTCCCAAAAGCAGTGGGATTTCCAAATAATTGAGGTAGTTTTACTTGAAAACATTTCTGGCCTAAGTGTGAGAACTGATGGAAAAATACTTTCTTAAACTAGGAAGTGAAGAGTCCTAGGAAGTAAGTTTAACATATTTTATTTATGTATTTTTATTTCCCGGAAGATGAACAATCACAAGCTTTATGTGGAACCCACATTTTCTAAGTAACAATATTACTGCCACAGCAAAATTAACAAGATTGGAGTGAAATGATAAAACTGAAGTGAATTCTCAATAATTTAGCTTAATGGTAACAAGGCAGCCTAGAAACAATCCTAACTAAGTATAAGTATAGATTCTGGACACCTGAAAAGTTTTCATAACGCATTATCATTATTTTGTTGTGAGGTGACCAGTGGACAGGTAAGTGCTTGACATCTCGTAAACAGCACAACAATAATCTCAGGAACAGAACTTCAAGTGAAGATGTGAAAAGTTTGAGAATGTTTGATTCCGTAAACAAACAAACAAAAAACAGACAAACAAAACCAACCCTGACTCCTATCAAAGAGAAAGTTTTTATATTTGAAGTCTTAGGATCTACTAATGTATTCTTTAATAAATTATCATCTGCAAAACCCACAAACAGTACACCAGTATCTCCCAAAGAGCAAGTAAAGCAGGGAATAGAACAGAGAATAGACTAGAGTCTGGTTAATTATCAGATCTCTTTAGGCACCAGAATTATTGGAGTGTAAACATGCTGTTCCTATCCCAATCCTTATAGGATTTCGAGAGTTCTGGGCTGCCCTGGATAGGATAGTATGTGGTGTTTGACATGTGTGAATTATATTATTCCATATTCTCACTTAAAATTACCTATTGCCAACTTCAAGTCAATGGCAAGGTGTCTGTCTCTGTATTTAATAGATATTAAGAATGACAAAATGCTGTCTCTTCACTTCAAAGGGCAAATTTTTTGTGCAAAGTTTACATAAGCTTGATATCACAGGGCCCACCTAGCATTTTCTTTAAACATTTCCAAGAGAATAAACTTAACAGAGAAAAGGATAATATATGCTATTTTCTACTCACTTTAATTAATTTAAATACATCTCCCAGACATTATTATTTATTTTTTTAAATTATTTATTTATTTATTTAATTAATTAAAAATAAAGTCTTCAGTGAATAGCTGGTCAGTGTCTAGTATTCTAGTACACAGTAACCCAGTAGATCACCCAGGGACACCTAGCAAGAAGTTAAACATCATAGGAGATTTGTGAAGTGAAAGACAGAAAATGCACAAAAAGCGAGGGACATGTAGATTGTACTAGTTGAGATGGAGTGCAGCAGAAAGTCATGAAAATTTAATGCACCTGTAAAATTTTTGTTGAATATTTGCTTTGGCCTATGAAATGCAGCAACCGCTGAAAGCACAGAGGACCTTTAATTCCCTTGGGCTCCAGTTCCTCCAGATACTGCTCAATATCTTTCATGATTACTTCCTGACTAATTCTCTCTCATATTTACTTTTGTTAACACAAATGCTTGCTGATCCTAGCTTGCCAAGCCAAATGCAATGACAATTAATTCTACAGCCTGTAAACCTGAAAAATATCTTTTTATACAGTGAACAACATGAGAAGGTTAAAGTTTTCTTCTGCTAAGCAGTTAAGATTTTCGCAATAAGCATGTAAGAAATCTGAGGGGAGAGGAAGAGAACTGTTGCTGCCTTTTTAAATGAAGCATTCCTAAAAAAAAGAGCTAAAAAGCTGTTGCCCATATCTGTACATTATTTTTAAATACTTGGTAAGTTACATAGAAAAATACTATAATTATGTATCATATCAAGCATGCATTTTGCAACCACGTCTGCCTGCAAGAGTTGTGTCCACTCCAAAGAAAATATCAGATTCAGTTCAGGCATATGTTTTAAATAATCTAAGGTAGTGTGCAGTCAAGAATAATTTATTATGCACATTTGTAACAGTGCTACATTTTAAAAGGCACAGTTTATTAGAGCTTAACATTTTTTTTTTTTAGGGGATGAACAGAATCCTGACAGTTTTAAATAATTGGTTTTCTTCTTGAATTAAATAAATAAATAAAATATCCTGCACACTCAATTCAGATTTTATTTAATCATACTGCATGGTTTTGTGGCTCTTTTACTTTTCAACATGATGAAACAAAGGATTAAAGCTGAAAATCCCCCTCTTTAAGTAGAAACAGCTTTTATCAGGAGCAGGCAGAAATCTTTGTTCCAAGCTGACAGCAAAGGGCTGCATTCTGTGCTTGACACAGCCACCCACTGTCGTTTGGGCTGGGGGAGCAGTGTGCATGGGCTGAGGGGCTTGTTATTCATCAGAGTTTGCTTTGGTTTTTTTAATTCTCTTTTGAGGTGTGAGGAGATGGATTCTGTTAAAAATAAAAAAAATTAACTTGCTGCATGGAAATATCACTGGTCAAGGCTGATCTTGATCTACATCACTGCAGTGCAGCACCTTGGCATACTCCTGCTAGTACCCCACATTCTTGGCAAGGTGTTGACTCACTGTGTCTTTCCCTTTCTTTTGCTTCAAGAATTCCTGGCCAGGCAAGGGCAGAGGCACCTCAAATAGAGGTCCTCCACTGGCAAGCAAAAATATATCTAAGCAGTTGGTAGCCCTTCAGAAGGTGAGAACCATGGATTTCTCTACATGGAGGCTAAGTTTTTCTAAGGGATGACAGAATAGACAAGAGCTGCATTTTGCAGCCTACAGAAAACATATGCTCAGCTGAAGCTTTCAAGTGACCCTCTGCAATTATTCATAATCACACCCATCATGTTCATGGTTCCCACAACACTCAGCTTGCTGCTGGCAAGAGAAATCTGCAGTTTCAGCCTTGCTAGTTTAGTCTTACCCACAGACCCAGGATGCCCATGCATCTCTGATCGCAACATTCCTAAAGCAGTCGTATTTCTCTAGTTTGGGTTATACTTCCATCTTCCAGCATTTGTTTGTACCTCACATCTGTATGCAGAGCATATGTTGAATAAGCATTTTGAAGCCAGGACATGTTTTCTAGATATACTATCAGTGGGACATTGTTCTCTTATAGAAGTTATCCTTTACTTTTCCAAATTCAATGTTTTATTCTCCCCTACAGGTTGTGAAGACTAACAGCTTTGCCTTGATTGGAGCTGCACTATAGATGGACGGTAAAGCCTGGAATAAGATTAGGGACCAAAATCTAATCCTACCTTGATGTTAGGTTTTGCTAACAATAATGTTATTCTCCATTAAGCATCATGTCCTTTCTGGTGCAGCATTTAGAGTGAGATTGTAACTTCTATTTTATTGTGTGTTATTACCTTCTACTAATTTCAATGGATGTCCTAGAAAATATGTCAGATTATCTCTCCTATCTTTTCTCCTAGTATTAAAAGAAAACAGCTTTTCTGTACTTTTTGCATCCATATTTATTTAGGTAAAAATAAAGTTGTATCTTTTATAAATGAAAGGTTTTGTAAACTCTTTATCCAAGTAGAATATAACAGATATTTAAATTCAGTATTATTACATATTGTTATTAAATATATCCTTCAGAATGGGTAGTCAACCTCAAGTTCCTTCCTGTATTTTACAGGCAAATAAATTTTTCAAACAGCATATTGGAAGATGATTTGACAAATGTGCAAAATTTACAAATACTGGCAAATTTAATGCGAATGTACTCATATTTCATAGGAACTACATTACAGAAAATATGAAATTTTATATGACTATGAATTTCATATTGCATGGGCAGAACTTTATGAGGGAATTATGTTGCTGACATAATATGGCAAATAAGCACATGTGAATTTATGGCATTATCAAAAATTGGAGAATATAAAACCTACAAAGTTATTGAAATTTGACAGAATGCATTTGTTCACAAAATAAACTCATAAAAAAATAGAAAGGTTAATTTTAATATCAATTATTTGGACTAACAGTTGTATAGTGCCAGCTGATATATTATTCAAACATATTTAGATATGGAAAATCTGGACAACAATTGAAAACATGTTAAAATATGACTAAAAGGCAATAGCAAGAGATGCTGAATGATAAGCAGTTTTGGCAGGGATGAAATTATCTGTTCTATTGTAATATTAATCTCTATTCAGGAGATATCTCAAGAGAAGCACTGATTTTTTAAAGCAAAAGACAACACAAAGTCCTGCTGGAGAAGCCTATAGCCAGTGGATTCACGCTCTGTAAACATACTTGATACAGCCCTTGTTCAGCATAACAATTTTTGACAGAGCATATAGTACTAATAAAAGGCAAATTAACTGCTTTATAGACTCTTTACTGACTTCAGCATTTTCACACTATGCAAACTCCATTAATCACAGCTCCTGGACTGAAAAATTAAAGTTGCAGAAGCTAGATTTTAATCACATTAATTATAATTTCTATTTTTAGCATCGGTATTTACAATCACCATTTAGTTAGATTAACTAATTTTTATAACAAAAAATAATTTATGTGAAAGGCTCTATACACTCTAATAGCTAAATAATAAATGCCTTACAAATATATCTCCCTGCTGTGATCCATTGTGATTAAGATCTCAGGATTGGGCCCAAATGCAATTTTAGTACAATTTCAAGTTAACTGAAACAACAAATACTTATCAATCATAATTTGAAGATGATAACTCTGCAGCCTTCATTGATAAGAAAATCACACTCTAATAGAACCGTAATCATGCCAAGCCCGTACATAACCAGAAAGAGGTGACTTTTTCTGACATTCATTATCCCTGATATTAATACTAACACATCCCATATTTCAGCAGAGTCAAGAGGCTCAGTAACTTGAGTCTCAAAACTGCTGACTCTGTGTGTGTGTGTGTGTGTGTGTGTGTGTGTGTGTATGTGTGTGTGTGCATGTGTGAAAAATTTGTATCGTGTGTGCTCTTTGATATGGTACCTGGCAGGTAACTGCCCAGAACCTTTAATCCGAGAAAACTTTTCTACAACTGAAAAGTGCTTTAGTCTTATTTCATATACCAGCTAATTAAATACAGAGAAAATAACTGATTTGCAAATACTACAATCTTTTATAGAACAAAGAAATAAAAGTAAGATAATATTGCTATCCAAAACATTGGACCACTTTCTTCAAAATCTTTTCCCATAATCTATTATTATACCGCAAGTAGGGGGAAAGGAGAAAACTGTCAGTTAACAAAATAAGTCGTAGTTCTAATTTTAAATGCAACCACAAACAAAGTAAAAATAAGATAGCAACCAAAAAAGCCAGTACCTTGGGCATGTGCACATTTATTTTACATTTATTTTAGATTTATTTTGATTGTTAGGGTTTTGATATATTCAAATGTCATGCCTTTTGTTCTTCCCTACATATTATTTGTTCTTCCTCAGCATTTTGGGTGGTCATTGCTGGAGTGGGCCTTCTTTGTTTTCTTGAATGATCTTTCTTATAGCAGATCATGCAATTATAAAAAGAAATTTCCTAACCAGAAATCAAAATTTTCTCACAAATGGAATTGTGTCTGCCAAAGTGATACTATTAAGGTCACTGAGATATTACGCTTTCATGCAATTAAAATAAGTATCCTGTAATCCACCTTTTAAGCTTGGTTTATGAAAACCAACATGCTTGCTCTGAAAAATATTTTTGTAATGAATGATAAAAATTTTCCATTAAAAAATAAGACTATTATATTTTAGTAGCATTGACCTTTTTATTATTGCATATAAAATTTCTTTCAAGATCAAGATGTTTCTTAAAATATTAAGATTTCAGAAAATTTTAATCTATTTTCTTTTAAGTACATAAAAAACCCCCCCAAAAATACGATAAAATATTTCTTATTGGTTTTGTTTGTTATTTCTTCTCCAGGTCAGATAAGCATTCTTTGGATGTAGTGCCAGTAGAATCTGTATTCCTAATTATTTTTGAGGGCTTATGATGAGCTTCCTCTGCAGTCAAATGGGAAGTCAAAAATATGATCTGAGGGATCAGGTTAGATTTTACTAATAACATTTTTATTAGTTAATAACTAATAAATGTGCTGCCAATTACTATTGATAGTATTTCAATAATAATTATATTATTAATTATTAATATTATTAATAATTTCAAGGCTCTAAGCTGCAGGAATGAATATTAGTGATGTTAGTGTGACAAATTGCATACTTTCAACTTTCAAATTGATAATTTTTTAATTTAGTGATCCTCACTACACTAATTACCAGCTGTTTCAAAAATATCTTGCATCTGGCATCTTGCATGAGCTCGTCTGCATCCCTGAGGAGATTATGATTACTCTTTTTACCAAGAACAATCAAATATTTGAAATTAACTAATGGGAGCAACTTACACTCCTGGAGAATATTCAATGAGTATAAGAGAGCAATAGATACAAACAACATTGGTTTGAAGCACTACTTGCAAGTGCTTGAAATGTGTGGTCAATTCCTGTTGCCATTGCATACATTCAAGACATCAAACTATGGTCAGGAATTAAAGAAACCAACAAAATGCAATATACCACAGACAGGTTCTTGATAAAGGTACACATTAATTCCTTCTTTTGAGAAAGTGTAATTGTTAGCTGGAATTTGTTTTCCTGAAAAATAGATGTAATTCATGGGTTAACAGTATTTGTAGCTGCAGAGGCTTCATTCAGGATCTTATTACTCTTGTTCTACTGCTGTTCAGCAGGCAGGTTAAGATTAGTGAGGGATAGGAATCTTACAAAACTTGCACACCAAGAAAAGGTAAAATACTTATATTTTTCTGGAATAATCAGCTCCAGGATTAAGATATTAATAAAAGAAAATTCTGCTGAATTAAGAAGGCATGTAGTTGGAACTATATAAATTAGGCATTTTAACTATGTTGGGGGTTGAGTGTTTTTCCTATTGCTGTGTCAATTTAAAGAATTTTTCCCATTGTCATGCTAATGGAGCTGGCCGGTTGCACCTCGGATCTTTGCTGGCTCTGGACAAAAGGGGTAGGTGGGATCGGCTTGGAGAGGGGCTCTCGTGCTTCCGGAGGGGACTCGTGTTTCCGGGGGCGGTGAGGAGGATCCTCTCGGTCTTGGAGCCACGCGGCCAGACGCAGGAGAGAGCCAGACCCTCTGCGATCACCTGCCCTGCATCTGCCCTGCTACAGCCTCCAGTCTCTGCGGACACAGCTGAGCACCAGAACCCAAACGGTGAGCGAGGAGCTGCCCGCTCCAGCCGCTCCCACCTGAGACCGGCGCGGCCGCAGCCGCCCCTTCCCGCCTCCGCTCCCGCCGAGAAAGAGCGTGCTCACAGCTAAAGAAAGGATTGGAACCGAGTTATCTGTTCTGTTTTGTTAGTAATTTTAACAACTGCTGTTGTTTCTGCTAGTACAGTTGGATATATTAGTAAAAGAGCTGTTACTCCTACCCCCTTATCTCTGCCTCAGAGTCCTTGATTCAAACATTTATAATATTTGGGGGGAGTGGAATTTGGGTCTGTGCTTCAAAGGAAAACTTCTGCCTTACTTGGCAGACACCTGTCCTTCAAACCAGGACAAACTAGTAAACAACAATACTGAAATTACAGCTTTTCATAGCAGAACTGCATTTCAGATGACTTTAGTGCAAACATGCCCTCCAATATTTGGTGTGGTTCATATATCACCAAAAGACAGTTGTGGTATTTTTTAATTATTTCATTCTATCAGCTGATCTTCACCGCAATAGGGAATCCCTTCTACAATACAAACTGATGTTCATATAACTAACCTTTCTCCACTTGTGGCATTAAACTACTATCAGTAGCAAGATGAGCAATTTTTCCTGCAGTTTCCCTCACAATTCTGCAATCAAACTGTGCAATGCTCCAGTGGCCTGTGCACCCACTGACCAAGGCGTGCAGATGCTTATGTTTTTACTGCCTTGTCCTTTAAAAAAATCCTGTCCATTTCTGTGGCTTTTGTGCAATTTATTCCAGTAGAGAATGTCTGATTCACTTTTTTAGCTTCATCCTCTTTCTCACAGTCACAGAAACTCAGTTATTTATCTGTTTTAAGTCTCTTTCCAAAGACACAGTTGTGAAACCCTACCTGCGTTCAGGACTAAAGCCATGTGATTAAGCTTCCATGACATTTGAAAGTCAAGCCAATGTATGTGTACAATTTGTATGTATATATATTATGACCACCTTCAATGACATCTTTTTCAGATCACTTTTAAGATGCTGTGACTTTCACAGGGGATGCTGTGATCATATTTAAAATTAATTCTGTAGAATTTTATAGATATTTTTCCATCTTACATATGATGGAAAACTTTTTTTTAATGCTCACTAGGTACATGCTATTCTTGAAGTAAAGTCATTTAAACCCAGTTCAAGTGTAGTACATCAGCACTGAGGAGCAATTTATCTTTACTCTCATTTCATTTGCAAACTTGTCCTCTAGTGATGGGGCTTTAATTCTTTCTCCCTCCATTTATTCACACTTTCCTATAACTGTTCTGCAATGATTAATTCTAAAATATTTTACTAACTCAGCCATGCTAAATAATTTAAATTTAAGTGCCCTCACAACTTTTCTACATCCTCTTTTCCCTGTATGTTATAAAATCAAATCTGTTAAATCTCATGTTGGCCACCAATAACTCTTTCTGTTTCTGTCATGTCTTAATTACTTTCACCTTAAGTCTTTCACTTATGTGTGACAATATTAAGTAAAGCCTTTCCATCATTGTTAATTATAAGTGTGACTGTGAATAATTATTCTCCAAGTTTGCAGGGTTTATTTCACATTTTGAAAGTATATAACCAATTTTAATACTATATTCAGGACTAAATTCACAAAAAAAAAAAACCAACAAAAAAAACAAAAAGGCAAATTATTAAGAGATGTGGTGCTTTCTTCTAATAATAGTCATATATGTGGAATGATCCCAAATCAGTTTCTCTGACATCAGAAGGATTATTCCAGATTCAGCCCATTTTAATGAGGGTGGAGATAGATAAAACACATAAACCAGGCAATTTCCAGTGCCGGGTACACAATGCAGCTCAATTCACCAAGCCAGTGACTTGGTATCTTTAGCACCTCAGATACAGTTGCAGACCATCTGAGTCTGGTTGTATTTTTGGCTTCATTTGTCTGTAATAAGAAAGTATACCACCAGAAAACCACCTAGATAATTAGTGAGGGCCGTAATAATATCTGGTTACCAGTTGGTAGGCACAACATCACAAATGTAATTCTGCCTCACTCTGCTCACAAAATACATAATGAGGAATGAATCCTACTTGTGACACTCAAGGATAAAACTCACACTTAAATTTTTATGTGTTCTAAATTAATTCTAATCACTTGTCTGATTAAGAAATTCTATTTTTCCAATGAGAGATAACTATGCAAACACAATTTAATATACCAAAATTAGGGCTAATTGCATTCCCATGGCCCATCTTCACATTTTTGAAGGTATTATTAAAAACTTAAAGGCTTTCCAAATGTTGAAGTGTGTTACAGGTATATTCCAAAACTCTTCTCTATGAAAGTGACTTAATGAAACAATCTCAGTACAGAGAAAAAGAGTGAAAAGGTGAAAAGGGATGATTACCTTAAGATCTACTAGACCTGTGCTATTCCATTGTTACCCATCAATAGCCCAAAGTTTTCTAACCTCTGGCTTAAAGACAAATTACCTATCAAATAAATTCAGATGGGCAAAATATAGAATAATACTATAAGAGAAGTAAATTTAAAATAATAATAATAGCAATAATAATAAATAATTACTAGAATAAAAAAAATAAAAGTAATAAAGGTGTTAATGGTGTTTGTCCTGGCTTGAAGGATCAGTGTCTGCCAATAAAGGCAGAAGCTTTTCTTTGAAATGGAGAATGCAAACCCCCTTCCTCCAAATTATTATAATTTTGAAATTAAAGAGTCTCACGCAAAGATATGCAAATTGGGAATATCAGTTCTTTACTAGAAAAATTAAAATAGAAATACAATATTGCAAAGAACAATCCCAAAACACTGACAGAGTCAGTGTTAAAGTCTTAAGATGTCTTAAAGATGGACCATTAGCAGATAATATGTGCCACGGAGATAAGGATCACTGCCACACCCGGCTTCAACAGATGGTGATAGAATACACATTTCTGGCCACATCCTGTATTGCAACCCAGCACAGTGTTCTAAAATAAAGCTTCTCAAACAGGCCCATCTACTGATGAAGTAGTGACGAGAAGGCTAGGAAGCTCCTGAGAAGAACAAGTATTTAATCTAATCTAGAGTGTGAAGTTGAATAGAGGGCCTGACTACAAATTGAAGTTCCGAAGAGTGAGTTTTAAAGTGAGTGACCCTGTGTGAAAGACATAGATAAGACTATTTGTATGCAAACAAATGAGTTCTTTCAGGCTTTCATGTTAAAAGAAGAAAAGACTGAAATGTTTTGTGGAAGAGCAAGAAAATTATGAGATTTCTTTAATGAGAGAAATGCGTTTCTTAGCCTGAAGAGTTAAAATTCTGCAGTGAACCAATTTTTCAGCAGAGATAAATAAAAACTAGCATGACTTCTCACTGTCAAATAAAGTGCAGGCCTCAGCGTTGCTATTGTAAACCTAATATAATATTTTAATTTTCTAGAGTACTGGGCGGTTTATTCTTTTTTCCTCTGTTGTTCCTAGTTTTCGTTTGTGCATTTGTAAATGAGAAATAATCTTTAATAGATGTCATCATGAGGAAGTGGCTGCATAGTGAATTGTTTTGGATGAACATTATTGACCCAGAGGATAGACTGAAATATTTTATGACGATATTTGCGGGAAAAGTCGTCCATTTGCAATACAAAGAGGTGGCTATTGACTTAAAATGAATTTACCATCAAGGAGAAAATAACCATGGTACTCTATGACTTCTTTTATTAGAATTTTTTTCTTCACTATTCTTGATGTGTTTACCATTACAGTACCTCTGTGAGGCAAGGACTTACTAAAAACTACACCTTCACAAAGGGAACTGAGACATGGTAGGATTGTAAACAATTTGCCAATGGTGACAGGATTTATGTGAAAGAACAAGAAGCTGAATGTGGTGGCTGTTTTGGCTAAATTGGACAAGGATTTAGCCCAGGTTCCTTACACAGAGGGCATAAATCTAAGACCCTGGGTGGTAGGCTGTTAAAAAGCAAGGCCTTAGTCTTAAGGTCAGGCCCCTGCCCTGCAAATGGAGAGGCTTTGGCCTGAAACCGTGGCACTTTTAGGAACGTGTAAGGGCATGGCCAAACACATGCCTACTTCTTGTTCGTGACTGGAGCTTTGCTCTCACGTATGCCTATGTACTGTTAACCTGACACCTCCCCCTGGTCGTCGGATGCTGCCTCTCGGACCCCGTGGTCACAAATGGATTAAAGAATATCTCAGGCACATCATCGTGCCTATCTTGGTTTTTATAGCCATGTTCTAACCTGGTCAATCCAGTGAAGTTGTTGCAAAGGGGAAGCCCCCCACTCCCCCCCGCAGTGACAGCTGAACTGTTGTTCATCAATCTAATCAACATTTTAAAATCAAAAGGCCTCTAGCCAAAACTAAAGTCCATTGGGGACTTTTTGTAAACTCTTCAGGTCAATGTTTCCTACCAGATATTCTTTCCTTATAGGCAGTGGGAGATGGGAAAAAAGCAACAAATAAAGTAAAATTAAAAATGTGATGTAATTCAAAACTATGAGTTAAATATGTGTCAGTAGGTGCTGCAGGTACCTATCTTCCTTATATTACTAAACCTTTCTCTAAAGGTCTTCAGCTACATTCTATGTGACATTTCAGATCATACAAATATTTCAAAATTAGTAACTACTGGAAAACTGAACATTAAAAAAAAAAAAAAAGAAAAAGAAAAAAAAAGAAAGTGGGCTTCAAATTCAACTTTGATGTACTCCCCATGAGTTAAAAACAATATTATTCCAGATCCCATGGCCCTTTGTTCTCTTGGGTTGCAATACAAGATGTGACCAAAAGTATGTATTCTATTACCATCTTTAAAACCAGATGACGCAGTGTTCTTTACCTTTTCCACAATCCATCTTCCCTCCAGGAAGATATCATTAATGGTCCATTGAGTCCCAATACATGACTGATAAAATTACGTCATCCCATTGGGAGATGCATCACCCAGGGAGAGGAGCCAAGCATTCCTACCTAGATAAAATCTGAGATTTGGAACATCAGAGCAACCTTTTTCCCCTGGATTCCAGAAGAAAACGGGACCTTGCCACATCCTCACTGGCCCTTCAGAGGAAAACTGCACTCTTTTACAGGACCACTGCTTCAACTGAACCACATCTGTCACTCCAGGAGGACTGCAGCCACCATTTAATGGGACTGCTACCAGCACCAACACTGATGGGGAGCTCAGGTTGTGTTCTGACTCTGTCAGTGTTCTGGGTTTGTTTTTTGTAATACTGTATTTCTATTTTAATTTTTCCTAGTAAAGAATTGTTCCTATTCCCATATCTTTGCCTGAGAGCTCCTTAATTTCAAAATTATAATTATTTGGGGGGAGGGGGTTTGCATTGCCTTTCTTAGCAGACACCTGTCTTTCAAACCAAGACATTTGCAAAAAAAGAAAAAAACAAAAACCTATTTTGATGACAGGTTTCCCCCAAAGACAAATTTTTGGACACTATTAATAGAACAGTAAGAATTGTCCCTCTGTCTGGGAGTACTGACGTGTCACTGGATGTGGTGACGTGCAGGAAGAGGAAGAACTTTGTTCTTACCTAAATGGAGCTGACACTAATGTGATTTGGGTTACGTAGTTAGCTAGGATCAGCTATGCAGCTTCTGCTTTGGGGAAGACTTAAAGCTATAATTTATGGCTCAAACATCTTCATGAAGGACTTTAGCTTACTGTAGCAAAAGTGTATAAAAGCTGCAGAGAATACCACCAAAACCCTGAACGGGGCCCTGAACAGCTCACTGTCCATTGATGAAGATAAGAATACATTCACAAAGAGATCAGGCTTAGCACCTTTGCTGTGGCTCACACAGACCCTCACACCAAGGGTGGGGAGAGGGAAGGAGAGGTTTTGGATGTGTGGTGAAAAAGCCTGTGGTCTGAGACAGTTAACACCCATCCTCTGCTGTGCAGACCAGTTCAGCTGCAAGGCAACTTCACTCCAGGAAAAGCTGCATCCACATGAGGGACAAAGGAGTGGGTGTCATAGCCCATCAAAGGCCAGTCCCCACAAAGGGGTCCTGAGACTCTGCACCAGAGCACTGCAAATGATGCAACAGATCCACAGTGTTGCAAGGGACAGTGTCAAACCTAGTCCCGTTAGGTATGGCAATCCCACCTGGCCCAAATATGTATTAATCCACTGGATTCTATACTTTTCAGAGGCAGTGGTGGTGGCACATGGCAAGGGACCCTCACCACCAAGAAGGCCAGATGGAGGGGGTCAATGAGACATCACTGGGATCCCTAGAAGGCTGATATGTTTCCACCTAATCCATGTCACTCCCTCCTTGTCCCCCACCCCCACCCCCCAAGCACGTGTCTTTTTATATTTGTTTCTTTTCTCTTTCTTTCTCTTTTTGCCTCTTTTACTATTAAATAAAACATATCAATTTTTTGGTACCAACATCTAACCTTGTTAGGTTTTTAGTCCTGTTTTTAGATATATTTCGAACCTTACTCTTCCAATTCCTTTTATCACAGAGCCTTTTTGTTTCCTTTGTTAAACCAGTTCATACCTTGGTTGTGATCAAAACTTTGTTCTCTTTATTAGTTGTGCTATCTTTCTAATGTTATTTATGGCCCTAGCTCTAACCACATTTCCAGATGAGAGCAGCTCCAGGAATTATGTTACTGCTGCAAATGTTAACTTCATATGTACTACTCATGGCAAGGCTGTGACACATGGTATGTATATGTTTGTCACTGCCTAATTTCAAGCATATTTATCAATTAGATGGGCTGGTAGCTTTTATTCCAAAAACATGTAGAATTAGAATAAAATTACTCTAAATGTGTAAGACTAGAAATAAAAAAAAAGTGAACTAATTCTATAAATCCAAGTCATATTTTCTACTTGACAAATAACCATTATTAATCTCATTCTGAGCATTTAAAATTTTAAAAGTCAAAGCAATTGAAAAATGGAATCTTTATCATAAACATCAGAATGAAAATTCATCCTTCTCAAGTGTCAGAGTGCCCTAAATTCCCAAAGACAATTCATTCTGGAATTATAAAATCAGCAAACTTCTATAAACATGCAAAGGTTATATTTTCTTTTTAAATGATTTCACACTCTGAGGGTGTATTATCTTATTTTTAGTTTAACAGACTAATCATGCTATTTTTTCCATCTTTACTAAAACTTGCAAGAGAATGCTGAGTATTAGACTACACAACACTTCCCATTCCAAAATAAAAATCAGTCAACTGATGATATCATACTTTTACTTCCTTCTGAAATATAAGTATTAGCTGAAAAAGTGATTTTTAGAAGGCATGTCAAATTGCTCAGATCTCTTGAAGGGTTTTTTAGGGGTAAGTCCTTGAAAATTAATCTCTGAAATAATTTGAAAAAACAGTAATATATAAAAATCCTTCATATTTTAAATTCCTTCTTTGTGGATGGTATCTCTCTGAATTTATTTATGCTTTCTTAAAAATGTTTCATGAGGTGATTCACCATTCTTAATTATCTCCTTTGTGGTTTTTATACTTACAAGACTGATGCAACAGAATCATAGATTCATGGAATCTCCTAGGTTGGAACAGACCCATCGAGTCCAGCTTCTGGCTCTACACAAAAAAAAAGCCCCAAGAACTCTGCTAGGTGCTGTGACCATTTCTCTGGGTAGCTTTTTCCAGTGTCCTAACACTCTGTGGGTGAAGAACCTTTTCCTGATGTTCAACCTAAATGTCCCCTGACCCAATTTCATGCCTCTTCCTTGCATCCTGTCAGTGGTCACAAGAGTGAAGAGTTCAGTGTCTGAACTCCTTCTCTTCCCTCTTGAGAAGGTTTAAGACCTCAAAAGGTCTCCCTTCAGTGTTCTTGGAGATAAACAGGGCAAAACACCCAAAACTGCCCTCAGCACCTGAGGTGAGGCTGCCCCATCCCAGAGCAGAGCAGGACAATCCCCTCCCTTGCCCAGCTGGTGATGCTGGGCCTGATGTTCCCTAGGACACGGTTCACCCTCCTGGCTGCCAAGGCACTGCTAACTCATGTTCAACTTGCCATCAACTAGAGCCTTCAGGTCTCTTTCTGTGGCACTCCTTTCCAGCATCTCATTCCACAGTCTATGTACACATCCAGGGTTGTCCTGTCCCAGGTGCAGAATTGTGCACTCGATATAGTTAATCTCCATATGGTTGGTGATTGCTCACCTCTCTAATTTTTTGAGGTCTTTCTGCAGGTCCTCTCTGCCCTCCTGCTCCTTTAAGAGGTGATGTTTAAAAAGAAGCCAGCATTGATGGCTCTAGCACCTATGAAAACATTTCCACTGGAGACTTTAATTACTAGTCCCTGAGGAGCCTGAAGTCTGCTCATGTTCCAAGTTGAGGTTTTGCTAGTATTTTTCATCTTTTTGGTGTTTTAAGTTCAGTCTCTTTATGGTTGCTGTGTCCAAGACAGATGCTAGTCTCCATTTTGCTCATGAGATCCATTCTATTGACAAACAGCAAATCAGGGAGGGTGTCTTCCTGAGCTGAGTCCCTTAGAACTTGTTCTGTAAAACTGTCATCTAGGTTGTTTAGAATCTTCTGTCCTGGGTTGTAGTAGCTGTTTTATGGTCCCAGTTGATTTTGGGCAAGTTGAAATCCCACATAAGAACAAGGGCAGTTGACTTGGAAGCATCCTTTAGTTCCTCAAAGTATTATCCATCAGTGTCATCACCACAACTAGGAGGTGTCTTGGGTTGCAACGTAAGGCATAACCAAAGTATGTATTGTACTGCCACCCACATTGCCTCCTGATGAGTTTTTAGTGGCGGGTCATTTTCAACAGCTGTCCAACACACACCCATCCTAAAGAAGGGCCTGGTGAGGGTTTGCGGGGGGAGGAGGGCTAATTCCTGCTAATGGGACATCAAGATATCAGAATGACCCATAGAATTACAGCCTCCCATTGTAAAAGTCCCCGCCATGGGTAAGGTCCCAAGTTTTCCTGTCTGTATATCACCTGGGACTTGGGACACCACAATATGACCTCTGGATTCCTAGAGGACAAGAGCTCAATAACTACCCCTGAGCCTCCAGAGAAGGACCAGATCTTACTAAAAGGCCAGCACTTTGACAAGACAACATTCATCACTCCAATGGGATTGCAACCCCCATTCGATCAGACTGCTATCATTACCACAACCAAGATGGTGTCAGGTCATATTCTGGCTTTGCCTGTTTAAGCCAGTGTTTCTGTACTATTATCTTTATTGTAATTTTCCTATTAAATTGTAGCTCTGACTCAAAATCTCTATCAAGGTGTTTGAGTGGAGTTAATTCATCCAGCTGGTTTCCCTTCAAACCGGCACAGAAGGGCTGCAGTAGACCCTCACAGTGTCATTCAACATCATATTTTTGCTCCTTGATTCTTACCCAGAGGGTCTCGATTGTGCCATTGCCAAATGACAGCTCCATACATTCTATCCTTTCTGTTACATACAGTGCTACCCCTCTGCCTTTTCTGCCCTGCCTATCCTTCCTGCAGAGCCTGGAACCATCCATCAGGGCACTCCAGACACAGGACTCTTCCCACAAGGTTTCTCTTAAGCCAGTGATGTCAAATCTCTGCAACTGGGACAAAGCTTCATCTTCTCATATTCCTCATGCTCTGTACATTAGTGTGAAAACACTTCAGATATGGTACTTTTTAAGCAATACCTCATGAAGCAGATTGAGGGATCCCATTAGGGCTTGTTTCCTTAAGTTTTTTCACACTGTCCCACCACTCATCACTGGCTAGCCTGATATTTTCTCTTTCTCGCTTCCCAACTACTTTAAATTTCCATTAATGAGCCTCTCTACTTCCTGTGCTAGAAAACATATTCCTCTCTGAGAAAGATGCATCCCATCAGATGTTGAACAGAACATGCTCAAAGCCCCAAACAATATAAACCAGATAATCCACATACACACTGATTTCTACCATAAGCATTGCTTACTTCCATTTTTCTTTAGAAGTGTCTCCATCATGACATTCACAAATATAGTTTCTCTTTGAATATTTTTTTTCCATCATCACACATTTCTACTTTAGCAGAGGGAATTAAGTGAAAAAAGTCTCTGTATGTTGGCACATATAACATAGTGAGATCTCACTGGCACAGTTTCTTTCTTAACCTTTTACTAAAGGATGTTTTAGTAAAAAATGTGGCTCTGCTCTTTTCTTCCATTTTTTCTGTGCCACTTGCAGATTTCAATCTTATGGAATCACAGCTATTGCTCAGTGACCTGCTTTTATGTACCATCTTGCTGGAAGAGGAGTAGGGTTTTTTTGGCACAGACTGAGTGACACTGCTCGACTTTGCAAACTGGCAACAGCAATTGTTTTTCAGTGCCCACAGGCAGCATCAGGATCATCAGCATAAACAAGCTGATTTTCCAGGCACATTACAGTCCACCATGTAGTAAACTGCTTCTCCACCCACCTTTAACATAGTAGAGGCTATTGTTATGTGCCATTAAGTTCACACCACACCAGGATTTAGGAATCTATGCTCAGAAAAATAATTAATCGAAGCCCTGGAAGTTGAAAACTTTATTTCACCTATAGATAAATAGATTGAAAATGTGTTAGTGAACAAGCAAATTTATTGAAATTACTAGGTCTATTACATCATATTGTTTGGAACTGTACACTGCCAATTCTCCCCTTACTCTTCAGTTCTTTTGAAGTAACTTCTCAATTGACTAAGTGTCCTAAAAAACAGGATCTGAACAGATGAAAGTGATTCAAGATAGCGCCGTCAGTAAGAGAAAGGCGAATTAAACTCTACAAAAGCCAATCAGTAGATGCAAATGCCTAGTTAATTGCAAGTCTATTTTGAATGCTCAGTAAGTGTGTGCACAGCTATGATGTGAATTATTTATTTCTTGAATATTGGTACGGATGGACAAAGCAGGGGTGTCAGTTCTTTTGTAAATCAACAAAGGATTTTAAACCAATAACATTTTTCATAACTATAATTATGTTATATATACAGATTAGATTTGACTTTCTAGGACAATTAAGTGTGAAAGAAACATCTAAGACTCCTTCCTGCTACAATCTTGGGCATGGTCAAAAGACAGAAAAGAGTTTTCTCATAGGAATGTCTCCTTTCTCCTGCTAATACATATACATATACATATACATATACATATACATATACATATACATATACATATACGTATACGTATACGTATACGTATACGTATACGTATACGTATACGTATACATATACATATACATATACATATACATATACATATACATATACATATACATATACATATACATACACCAGGATATGCTATTTAAGTCAGAGTATTTAAATAATACTTGAAGAAATCCTTCCAACATTTTCCTTCTTTTCTTCATTCTTCTGTCCTTCTGAAGCAACTACTAAATCACACAGAGATGAATATGCACATTTTTTTAGATGATTGGTGTCTGTTTGTATTTATTCTGATCACTGCTCACTGCCTACCCCAAAATATCCTTCAGTTCTGTTTTTATGTTAGCTAGATTTATAGTCTTCTCTGTAGTAAAATGTATTTTTCCAAAACATGGCTTTGCAAGACAACTTCTATTACTTACATGCACAGAATATCTTGCAGGAAGGGATGTAAAGTTTTACATCTTTAGTCACTACTGCACATAAACTGTCTTTTAGTTGCAAAATTTTCTTCAGGATATCTAAGTAATCATTCAAGAAATCTCCCTTATTTGAAAGTCTTTTAGTGATTAAATCAGAAAAACTTTTGATTCTAAACAAAATTGTGATTTGTGGAATATATTGCTGTGAAGAATTTAATATTCCATGAAGCCATAACAAGAAATTTCATTTTTCAATTTTATTCATTTCCAAAATAAAAGAAAGAGGGAGAGAGGAAGAGGAAGACATGTGAAGGAAGGGAGGGGGGTTTGGAGGAAGCGAAATATTATTCAAAACTACATTAAAAATTGTGATACCTTTGAGCTGTATGAAGCTTCAAGAAAAACCAACAGGGAGTTTGAGAAAGGGAAGAAAGAATTGATGCATGTCTAGAGCTTGTCAGTAATCTGTTTTCAAGACAGAAATCTGTTTCATGTGCTACTTTATGTGACTGTTGCCATCATCAAAGTGACCTTTGGATGTGTTAGATATGTATGACAAAGTGAATATTGTTCTCCAAATCTGACTGAATGCCCACACATAATTCTCAGAAAGTTTGCTACATTCTGTATTTTATAATTTCTGTAGGTGTCCCTTTTTATTAGCTTGAGTTGTTGGCAGAAATGGAGCAAACCAACAAAAAGATTGACTCTGCAGCCTACTTAGTCTGTACATGGAAAATCCTAAGAGAAAATCCTCTGAATAAATAAATGCATCAGAGATGTTTAAGACTCTTATTTTTTCTTGGATGAGTGTGGGCTGGCAGACTGTCCTTCTGTGGAAATGTTCAGTTTACAAAGAGAAAAGGGAAAGATCTCCGGGATTCTCCTGCTGTGGCAGACCTGGAGCCGAGCAGACTCTCGCTTTGCTGCAGTTCCCTGTTATGGGAGCCCAGAATATTCCTCTGGCTTCCCTGGAAGGTTTAAGACCCCCCTGGCGGGGTCCCCAAAGACCCTCGAATGAGACCCAGGTGTCTCAGGGGCTGGATTTAGCTCCTTGGAACAATTTACCAACATTGAGAGAAGAAATGCAAACCACAAAAATAAATAGAGTGTAAATTAGACTGTTAGAACATAGATAAATAGACTTTTGGGAATGTATGTGATAAGGGACACGTGGCCAACATGGAGAATTGGGGGTGTGAATACCTCTTCCTCCTTCTTATCCATGTCATCCATGCTGGGTGACATGCTGGCACTTTTAGATTGGATGAGGACAGAGCTGGACCATGTAACAAGATTGTATTGTGTTGGGGGTCATTTGTAAATACCGAGTACATAATTTAGACTATAAAAGATAAGTCCTGCCTCTGCCAGGCAGATTCTGCCCTGGACGTCTGGCGAGCAGACTGCTGTTCGCTGGACAAAGCATTCCTGAGATAAGGAAGAATAAACAACCATGAAAACCTCTAAGAACAGCCTCCTGCAGTCTCTCATTGATGGGCATTGGAGAGAGCTGGGTTCCAGATCACCTGCATGTCCACCTAAGGTGATCTCAGGTCTAAGGAGACACCTCGGGATGTGACACCCTGTCAGCACCAGAGGAGAGAAGAGGGTGACTGAGCTCCCCAGTGAGGCTCACGACACATGTCCATCACTGACAGTGTTCCCAAAGTCTGATTAGTCCTCGGTCAAAACAGGGCTTCACGGCCCATGTTTCAGCAAGATAGACAATTCATCTCTGTTTTGGCAACACTTTGTTTCAGTTTCTAGCAGGAATAGCAGAACACCAAATTATAGTCTGAAGGCCAAAGATACAAAAACCAGAAAGATTTGTCCACACATCTATCCCTTGCTAAGAAGACATTGCTTCTTCAGGTCATACAGAAAAATATAAGATTCTCTGTGCCTGTTTAGGACTCATTGTGCTTGATAACATTAAAGTAGCTTCTGTGAAATAAAATAAAATCTGTTCTATCTGACCACTGTAAGTAAAACATTACACTAAACCATGGCTTTTTAAGTTTAAATACACATGAACATACCACAAAAGCATGAAAGTAGGAGTAACAAAAACATGTCACCAAAGGGAACTACCTCCCAGGCTATTGTTTGCACTTACAGCAGGACACACAGAAGCAAAGCTGATGAGAAAAAATAAATTACCTTAGAGATTTCATACTAAACTTGTCTGCACAAAGCAGATTTATCTCCTGTTGTATTTTTTTAATTCTATGAATTCATAAATAAAGAAAATCTTAATTTTCAAATGAGACTGTTATGTAAACTTGAAAAGTTCAGGTTGACTGACAGGAAGACACCAAACCCCTATTATGCTCTGAAACACTTGTGAGAGAAGATCCATGTGCTGGATCACAGATAAATGAGCACTCACAAACCTTACCAGGTCAGGTAACATTTCCCATTACCAGAATATTATGGAAACCATAGGCAGTAATTTTCTCCATTATGCATGTGATTCATAGATGTATGCCCAGACATCTTGTCTATTTTAGGATGTCCCTTGTGGGACTTGGCAAATGTTGAGGAAATATTACAGTGAACTTCTCTTGTTTTCACCATCTTTCCTAGGTCTTGAACCCTAAAAAAAAAAAAAACAGTTGGCTAAGGGGACTTTTGGCTGACCCTGGAAGATCAACACATTTATATTCTTCTATAAACAGATGAAGAACTTAATTGACTTGCCTAAAAATTTTAAATGGAAGCTTAAATGTTACTTTTGCCTTTCAGTCAATGATTTTAAGGTGTAATGACTGGTTATATACACTTTATTTTTCTGGTTAACATGTTTTTTCCCCTCCAGTTAATTTAATTTTATAGCAACCTTATTTGCTACTTAACAGTGACAATATAGACTAGAATATATCATCACAAATGCTAACATTATAATTCTATACATTTCAAATGGAATTGTGTAACACCTTAGATACAAGACACTGATAAAGTCACTTACAGCCCATTCTTTATCATACAGAATGTTAATGGGATAAAACTATTTGAAATAAAATAGAACTTAGTGTTGATTCACTGTCCCTGAGAAAGCTTATCCTAGAGTAAATTTTTCATTGACTGCCTTCTGAATCCTGAGATAGAATATCCTCTGTGAATATTTCTTACATACATATACATATACATATACGTATACGTATACATGTACAAAATATACCTGAAAATGGAAAACTATAATAAATCTTTTTTATGAGTGCTCTTGAATTGTTGGGTCACATCATAGGAAAGACAGTGCTTTTCAAAGAAGATAAATTGCAGAAGAATTTATATTATTTGTCCTCCTTCCCCATTGTAACTTTTGCTCTATATCTATTACTGTGAATTAGAATTTTTGAGTGAAATCCAGTCAGCGTAGAAGGCTCTCAAATGGCATTCAAGCTTTTAATGAACTGATCAGAATTAGTTTAACAAATCCTTCATGTGCATAGAGCCTCTGATTACAATGAAACCATTCCAGCATATCCCTGGGGTATGACAGATTCTTTGAGCAACAAAAATTAATCTGCTTGAATAAACTGCAGACACAATGAGCTGCTTCAACCACAACTGTATTTGAGCAGTTTCTTGGAGTCAGTCAGATTAACTAGCTGATATTTATCTAAAATGATTGCAATTTACCAACATTAAATTTCAAATAGAAATCAAATGTGTAGGGAACTGAGTAGAGTTAATTCATACTCCAATGCTCCCTGTTTTAGACCAGGCACAGAAAAAATTCTCTATCCTTTCTTTAATTGTCCATAGGAAGGCTCTCTGTATTTTGCTAGCTGATATATTTTTCTGAAGTACAATACATCTACAAAAGAGATGAGCACTTAATCCTGCATGTGAAGTTATATAACTATGATATAGACAGTATTGTAAATTTTAAAAAAACAGAGTAAATCTCATTTTATTGGTTCTCTCTTATGGCCTTCAAAATTGTATATGTTCATAGATAAGAGAAAGAGGAAAAAGTAAAAATTTGTGTGAAGACCAAGAAAATTTTTCATTTACAGCAAATTTTAAGCAGTTCATTTGGCTTAAGAGCAAGGCTAGCTTCTGGATATATCAACCTGAGAATAAATTAGAATATGCACTTTGCAATGTATATTTCGAGAAGTTTATTCACTTTTCGTAGAAATAAAGAATCATTTGTATTTGAAAAGACCTTTAAAATCATCAAGTTTGATTATAAATCTGTCACTGCCAAGTCCACCACCATGTCCCTGAGTGGAACATCTACATCTATATTTACATCTACATCTTAAATACCTCCATCAACTGTACAAATGAAAAATGCCTATTTTTTGGAATGTTTTCCGAACAGTCAGGCAATTTAGCTAGTGCAAATTATAATTAACACTTTTCTATGATAATAATAATTTATACTCTAAGAAATTTGCAACCATTAATTTTTATCTCTAGGTTTAATTTGTTAAATCCTGAAAGATATGTACTCCTGAAAAATGATCCTGATTTTAGTAGGTGAGAGTTTTGGGATTATAGACATGAATTTAAGCACCGAGGTAGATGGAGGTGCTTGAGTCCTGGATCTAGCTACCCACACCCTATCTATCACAAAAGACAAAGAGGTAGGTTCTGAACATGGGCAGCAGAACCAGAACAGGTTAAAACACACTCTCTCTGCAGAGAGGTGCCTGTGAGATGGGACAAGTCTTAGAAAACCAAAATCTCCATCTTCTGCATAATAGCTGAACTGGTGATAGCCATCCTTTAAAAAGCCATCATCTCCCTGCTTCTGAAAGTCTGCCTCTGATTTGAGAAGAAAAATGCAATCAAACATGGAATCAAACCTGTTGCATGCAATTTTCCATACCATATAACAAAGAAAGGAGGCTCAAAAGAAGTTAATTAACAAGAACCATTACTTTTCTTTATTTTTCTTTTCCTATAAGAGAACCAGGGTGTACTTATATATTTATTCAACTTTTATGCAAATAAGTAAATAATATTAGCCTCTACATGCATATGTTAAATTCATGCAACCTGTAATCCCAACTTTCTCCTTACAGGTAATTGTGAAACAAATCTTGTGTTTTCAGAAAAGTAGGAATGAACTTTCAGATGCATGTATCTTGAAAATTAGTCTCTATAAGCATGAGAAACTCTTCTTTGAATATTTTCAATTGTTTTCACCATCACTATATTGCTTCTGAGTATTGCACCTGGGCAACTATAAAAAGTAGTGAATTGTACAATCACAGGACTCCCAGCATTCAAAGTTATCATACAATTAAGGTAAGGTCTTTACCTTGAAGGGATTCTCCCCATGCTTTAGTACCATCAGCAAACTTACTGCACACTCAGCTTCTGTGTCCAGGTCATTGATAAAAACATGGAAGCGTAGGCCCAAAAAACTGATCCCTGAGGAGCCCCACTGGAAACTGACCACCAGCCAAGCATTGCCTCTGTTAATAAAAGTCTTTCTGCCTGGCCCTTCAGGTAGTTTGCTCATCATGTTTGTGAACATTTCCTGGTGTATGATGGATATTTGGTCCAGAAGAACAGTGTGAAAACCTTACAGTATTGAAAGCTGCTTTTAGGCTAAGGAATATACAATAAACACCCAAATACCTTTGAGTTTTAGCTCAAGGACTCTAATGCTCTTTGATTTTTCCAATGCACATGAAAGGTAATTGATGGAATTAATTTTGAGCATGTCCTACCCTTTAGATGAAGCTAATAATATCTTAGAAACATCCTGCACTAGCTATTTCCTAAGAGCCTTGTACCTTTATATTCTGTTCTTTCTGAATTTCAGAATACATGTATCCATTACTGATACAGAACACAAAACTAATATCTGTCTATAGGCACTACTTTTTCAGAAAAAAATATATGTATATCTTTCTATTATGTTTCAATTCCTTGTTGCCAAAATAAAAGGAAATATTTTCTATGATATTCAGAGATTAAGTTGTGTTCAGAGATTAAATTGAAATAAATTCCAAATGCAAAAATACTTTGCTAAATAAATTTCTGATTACCTGCACATTTCCAGGACTGATAAAATAAAATCCATTCCTTTTTGTCACTAATCCAAAATCAACCGAACAACAACATCAAAAAGATTGTTTCCAACAACATTAAATACCTAGAAAATAATTTTAGTGTTTCTGTGAATGCATGATAGGTAATTTCAGCCTTTTAAAAAATACATTTCAGAACAAACTCTAGAAAATTCGGTGCTAATCCAACAGCTGAATCAGTTGAACTGGCTGATAATTTCAATAGACCAATCCTCACAGAGGTCAGGACTTCTGTTTTCATAAGGATCTGAAGGTTATGCCAGGAGGAAAATAGTGCAGTCATATTTTTTGAACTTAGTAGAGGACTTGATTTTGTCCCATAGATATTATCTAAATTACGTTTCAAATTGAATTTAAGATTAATTTGTTAGGGATTGGAGTTGGGGAATTTAACTAAAACTGACTCACCTTCAAGTTTTTTGTGAATTTTTCAGTCCAATAAATATTGTCTTTGAAAGTAACTCAAACTAGCTGCAGTGTCACACATCAGAGATGAGGGGATCATTGCTTAGTACAGAATAAAAAGTGTCTGTGAGTCATACAAAGGTATTCATATATTGGGTGCTAAATTCTGAAGGATTGCACTATGAAGACAGTTGTACAAACATAACTTTTACATGTATCTGAGGAAAAACAAACAATTAGGCAACAGCACACAACTTCTTGCATTATCAGGATAAAGTGTGGCCTTTGGGGCTACATTGCACAGAAAGTACTAACACTGAATTTCAGGAATATCTAACTTGTGAGCACAACTTAGATTGGATTCAAGTCATATTCCAGTTCAACTCCTCTCTTGGAAATCAGGAAACATTCCACTACATATACAAATAATAAGTGTTCCTATATTTTCTAATTTTTTTTAAAAATTTAAATGAGTCATATAACATTCCTTACAAAATATATATATTACTTCTAGTTTTCTGTGGAAATTCAGTTAATTGGGATAGATGGTGGGCCAAACCGTGACAGTTGTCTATATCTTGAATATCATGGTAGATTAAATTATGACTCAGATTTTAAAGCATGTTGGTTCAATTTAATTACAGTGGCTTACTATATGGTATATGAAGTAACACAATACAACAGAGCAAGAATGCAAGGAAACTACCACAGCTTGCACTTGTACAATGAGCAATGCTGTGGTTAAATAATCATGGGCAAACTTCAGGTACATGTTCAGTTAATTTTCTGTTATTTGTGACTCTTCGTTTATAACATTGGTCTCTTACCATTCGGTATCCCTTGACATTATTTATGCCAAATCACTGACACGTTGTTGTGCAGTCTGACATGAGGATGTAGTGAAATAATGAACTGCTGAAGAGAACAATATTTTTCTTGGCAAACTGGAGTCACTTCAAATATAGATATCATCTAAGCACCATGCAAGAATAACATTTTATGGAAAATAGTTCATTTTTATAGTCCCATGTTTTCTTCTGCAGCATCTCGGATGTGTGCTAGTCACAATCTGAGTAGACTGCAATGACATTGAATTGTTGAAGTTTCTCAGCCCTCCTGCTGAAATTTCCTACTTGAACCCCAGGCATGCTGTCACAAGTCATACTAGACAGGCTGAATGTCCATTTTGTGTTGAAATCTATGTGTAATTCCATTATGCAATCTCTATGTAGTTCTAAATTGACAGCATAAACGTCAAACATAGTTAAGTGCAGCAGATCTCTTTCCAGAATCAGAAACTTTTGGCACAAGTAATTCAGTGCATTCAAAACAGCATATTTGAAGTTTCTTTAAGCTGAGGACAACATATCTGTGAACTGAGGAAGAGAAAGCTAAAAACATAAAAATAGACAGATATTTTTAAAGATTAAAAAGATAAAACAGGTACATTACTCTTTTGTGACTTCTCAACAAAAGACTGGCTTGGAAAAAAGACTGAGTGAAAGATATTATTTTTGATTGGCATATTAAAGCAATCTTCAGTGTAAAGCTTCTAGGTAAACTAATGGGAGGTCAGAGTGCTTTTTCATTACATGAGAACATTACTTTGTTTCTTTCAAATGAAAGAAAAGTGCAACTTCTTTCTGTGAAAATACACATATTGTATCTATTGTTATGCTAATATATAGAAAATCATTATGGTAGTGAGTATTCTTAAAAGGTTATATATTGGTTTAAATCTTAGCCTTCCATTTCAGGAGGGACCTTGGAAAAACAACCAACTCACTAAACCTCTGACAAACTTCAGTCCCTTACCTTCAGCTTGGTATAAAATCTACTGTCCTCAGTCAAAGTCCATTTATATTCAACTAAAGTTTTGGACATCTTATTGGGCTTGAGGTCAGCCCACTGAAAAAATCATGGGTTTAACTTAATCCTTATTTTTATTTAATCCTCTCTTTCATTCGGATAATTTAGACTCCATTGAAAACACTACTTTTTGGGACATCATTCTAAAATATATATATTTTCATTTTCTCATCTTCATGTCTTATATTGCACAGCAGGACATTGGTGATACAGAAAATGAGACTGAGTTCACTTCAGCTACATACATCATAAGCAACTGCTAAGTGTATATATTCCCACACAATCTTTTTTCGATCTAATATGTACTTCAAAAATGGCAAGTTAGTTAAAGATAATTTATTGACCTGAAATAACTTATCTGTTAATTTCTGTATTATTCAGTACATAGAAATTTGACCCAATTTACTCACTTGGAGGATGCTTTATTCTGTGAGAACAACCTGTGCCAAAGTGCTTGGGCCACCTTCCACAGTCCTCAGTGCATTAACTCACACACCTCAGCTAAGCCATCAGGGCTTCCATTAGTGCACACTATCAAATGAGTAAAAAAATGACCCACTTCTTTGTCCTTGCATTAGGTGAAAGACAGATCAATTACCTGAGTCATGCCTTTGCTCAAAACTATAGTCAGGGGCATTATGCTTGTATTTTTCACTCTTAATAAAAGCCCTGAAACCTGATACTCAGTATTGTTCCTGTGAACTTATACCAATATACTAATATTGATTTTTAAAAAGTCTTCCTACTTCTGAAGGGAAAAAAGTTTAAAACCCATTTGTTTTGTCTCAGTTTGCATCTAATCAAATTTTTAGCAGTCACAGTGTTTCAGGGACTCAAAGCAGTATGTTTTAACTCTCTTATAAGCTTGTTGAAATCTTCACATCTATAACATTCTTCAAAAATTCTTTTAATTTCAGACAATATTTAAGATTAATTTCACAAATTATTTTCTGAGGGCCCTTGTATTCAACTATATATTTATTTGATTTTAGCAGCTCCTTCAGATCTTTTCACAATAGAAGTGAGCTAGGGAATGAGAGAAATCATATAAAAACCTCACTATCAACCTACTCAGAAGGCTAATAGCAGGAGCAGTGTGTTTGACACTCTGTCAGTGGGGACTCTTTTGGAATAAACAAACATTGCTCACTTTGGTATGAATTGAGGAGATAAAAATGGTCCTGGATCCAAGCAGCCATTATAACTATAATTAATTAGCATTCAATTTAATTTCGGTTTGCCAGATTCTTTAATGTGACTGGACCCAATTAATGACAATGTTATTGCCAGGAGTAAAGTATGCTTGCTGATCACATCATGAAAATAGTACAGTGTGTGCATGCAGGGCAGCAAGCATTTTATATGTGTTGCATTGAAAGTTAAGTTTTATATATTTTTCCTAAAACTTTGAATTTAGAGAAGTGTACATTTCCAGGTAAAACAGGATATTTGCCTTTACCAGGAATTAAGAAAAAATGAGGGTTGCCATATCAGTTGCCATTTTAAATGACTATTATTTTTTGTCCATGCTGTTTCATAATTGTCTGGATCACTTAATCAATAATAGACACAAAAAAGCCATATAAAACCCTTTCTGGAAAAGGAAAATTACTAAGCTAATTGCTTACTTTGAAATTAATGAAATACGTATTTTTGGGAAAAGCACAAACCTGTTACAATTTATCTCACCTCTTCCAGATCTCCCATAACTTCCTCGATTTTTCTCTCACATGCTTGTTCCTTCCTGCCTGAAAAATTGCTTAAGCATCATAATGATTGATACCTTCATATAGCCTAACACCCATAGCACATATGGGTAAAGCACATGCATATCATAAATCTAGATTAAAAATTGAATTATTATCACCTGTAAATGCTAATCCTCATAACTTTGAAAGAAAATGTCTTTATAAAATTTCCTGTGCATATTACTTTGATTCCAGCACTACTTGTAAATGCACTTATATAAGAAGAATACTTCAGCATTTACTGTTTAAGTAATTTCAAGAGTTTCAATACAAACAAAATCTTATCATGCAACAGAGTGTCTATAAAAAACTCATTTCATACCTTTGTACAGTTTATTATATAAACTTTCAAGTAAGTTCTAAGAGATTCCTTCGCCCCAGCTGGATCAGGGTCTCCCATTTTCTTCTGCAAAGTGTAGCTATTTTTCAAGCAGGGATAACATCCTTAACACATTGTCCATTGAGGATGTAGCAGTGAATGTCCTTAATAATGTTACCTACCTTTCCTTTTCTTCCAGGAAGGGGAAAAAAAGGCAAAGGAACCTCTCAGAAACATGCGAGGTTTCTCAATATGGGAAGTGTCAGTAGAACAAAACTTTATCTGAAATGCAAATGTGGCACATAATATACAATAATTGTTGCAAATGGGGACATAATAATTGTTAATAGCAATGGGAAACCTGCTCCTATTTCCTGCTAACAAATCATACACTGATCTGCAAAATCGTATTTTCTCAATGACCTACAGAATATAGTTTATACTAGCATTTTAAAAAAGTGAATTATGAAAAAAATCACTTCCCCCTTTAAAACCAGACATTCTGTAAATGACTCTTTCTAATTTACTGTAGACTTCAGCTTTTATATGAAGTCATCATATTTGGTTAAGATGGTGATTTCCAAAAGCCAGAAAATCCCAGCTTTTAAAATTCAATATTCAATCTATGTTTCTTTACAAAACTCTGTTCCTATATTTTTCTCTATTCCACTAATACTGCCCAATTCTTCTACCAAATATTTCTATTTGTTCTACTTTTGTTGGATTACACACAGACTTTTCTCTGAAAACAAGAAGGAAAAGTGCAGTTGCTGCTATCTTTATCCTCTGCTATTATATGTATTGGCATATCCACTTATTCTTGATTATACAAATGCTACTGCAGAAGCTTGCAGACTTCCTTATTGTTCTCCAAGTACTTCCTTAGGTATATGCTTCTAAGTCATGACTTCTTTTTTGTAAGGGCAGAATATAAAGTTAGAATTCTACATCACTACATTTAAAAATCTCTGTTAATTTAACCCTCTTTTTGTCAAAATTTTGGTATAAATTAGATTTGATTTCAAAAATTAGCAGAATGCTTTCAGTTGATTGATTAGGCTTTTTTCACTTGTCTGGTTTTTGTTGCTTCTTTATATTGGAGTTTGATTGCAAGAATAGTGGAAAACAGAAAGATTGATAAACTTTATTTTGAAAAAAAATCTGTGTTTGCTTTGCCTTAATGAAAAACAGATGTAATTTGAGCTATTTTAACTAATTTAATTTGAGTTTGGATAAGACCCCAACAGCTTGATAATCTATTTGTTTTAGAAGTGTGATATGAAACTTAAATATGGCTGTATTCTCTATTAACTCCAGATACTTCATGCATTATCTTCAATTACCAATATTCCTCTAAGCTTCATATGACAATATTTAAAATTTGATTTTATATTTCCTTTACCAAAAAACCCAAAAAGTTTTACCTTTTAGTGAAATTCAAATTATTTAATGAAACACAAATAAAAGCTGATTTTATTTTTATTGAAGTGCACAGAATTACTTATGCCAATTAAAAGGCTGTTTTGTAAAAATTAAAACATTTCATTTGCAAGAATTTGCTATTGCATACTTATATTACCTAGACTGTTCTTTATGTACAATCAAAGGTAACTTTTAAACAAAACTCAAGTGAATTTATCACTAAAATGTTTTCTGATTAAAACTCTATTGTTTAGCTGTAAACAGTCTTCTCCAGTTCTAAGCTAAACCAAGGCTCATACGCCTTGTGTTGCTCTTTTGACTAATTCTATTAGCATTCTGTTTGAAGTCAAATATCTAATTAAGGATAAGAGGACAGGATGAGGCAAAACACAGTCTGTGTTTCACTGTGAGAAATCAGAACACTATAGCTTGTGGGATTCAGTCCAAAATAGTTATCAAATTTGACTGTTTTCACCCTTTAGTAAAGAGTCTTCAACCGTTTTTTTTTACCTGCTTAGACTAGTTCTGAGGTGCAGCAAACCAAAACAAAATCTCTACAACCAAAGAGACAAAGATCCTGTCCTATTTTTATGATGTACAGCTGTGCAAATTGTTACCTTTGAGCATATCACTTTTCTTGAACTAGAAAATTTTTAAGTATTCCTCAGAATAAGCAAGGTAGTATTTGCTTACTTACTGAATTGAATGGAGTCTGACTTTTACCCACAGTTGTCCTGTAAATTGCAAGAAAAATATTTCCTGGTTTTGGCTACAGACATTGAAGTGAAGGATAGAGAGGTGTAGCTCTCCTATTAGTGCCTTCTAAAGCAGTTTTATAACCTGCAGCAGCTAATTGACGGTGTATACCTCTCTCCCTTTCTCCCTTCCTCCCCTTATTCCTTCTCACCCTAGTCAGATAAGGGCTACATTCATCCTGACTCTGTTCTCAACTGTAGTTGTCATAAAGTGCATGCATTACAGACTGATCTCTTTCCACTTATAATGATAAACCTGATATGTATAGGAGGATTTCCAGATCTCAAGCATGATCTTAAAGAGACCATTTTAAAAAATCATGATGCAACATTATCTTCAAGAAACCTAGAAGTCCTTTTCTTTGGAATTATTCTGAATTAGGTGTTTGATTAAGGTTTAATATGAAATAAGGTGATGCATTAGGCATAAAGAATGGATTATTATACTTGGAGCACAGTGAAAAAATTAAGACATGGAATCAAATGAGCCAAAAATTTGGAAGTCACATCCTCTTTCCTTCATACTATACTTTTTAGAAGAAAAGGCTGAACCACATTATACTATAAAGCTATTACTTTCAGAGAGTACAGTTTCTTTTGGCTGAATTTATTTTCCTGAAAGTCAGTAACCCCACAAATGTGGTTACTAAAACAATCTATGGTGGTAGATTTAGATACTGAGAAGATCAGCTGGAATTAGAAATAGAAAAGAAAGACTTTTAAGCAAATTAAGCTGTTTACTTTTTAAGATCAGTTTACTTGTCAATGAATTCATGAGTTTGCTTCTATTTATGTTTTTGTCCTTTAAAACAATTAGCATAGGTTGTCTTCTCTCTGTGGTAGCTCAAAGCACTATCTGAGTTTGCAGAAATTAAGCATATGACCGATGTCACCTCCAAAAGTCATGGGGAGTAAAAAAAAGGAAATTTATTTAGATAACTGAGTTTTCAGCTGTCAAGTTACCTGAATATTACTTCCTTGGATGTTCAATACCTTGCATCATCACGATTCAGTAGTGTCTAGGCAGAACCACACCTTGATGAATCAGGCATGCTTGCACTCTACAATTTTCTTCCTTTACAGAAGGAAAAGATATGATAGATTAGAAGCTGATGATGCAAAACCAGTATTAACATCTGGGAGAATTTCATTATTACAATTGCTGCTTCTTAATTTTGTTCCTGAAAGTCGACTCAAAGTTGAACTGAACTTGAGCCTGGGAACTGGTACCTTCCATACATTATATTTATGCTGGGGTAAGGACTTATTCAACATCTGTGTATAATTCTACTTATATTTTTTTTGCTTACTTAATTTATGGCATTTTCTAGAACGTTTATGAAGAAAAGGCAGTTTGGGAGTCCCATAGGACAGCCAATCTCTAGGATATCACTGCTCATGTTAAAGAGTCAATGTATTGTTTTAATCCCTTTCTGAATTATAAAACCATTATTCAAGGATGAAAAATGTTATGCTTTGAACTTCCAAACATTTATATTATGCTGTGTGGATTCTCACATTTTAAATTGATTCTAAAGGAATCATGTCTGAAAATCATCTGTTTACATTTGAAAAGAAATTTAACATTGTGTTTACCCACAGATGGGATGGATTGAGCACTGATTTCTACTGCAGCTCTGTCACTGCCTTTCAACAGTGAAAATATTTATCTTTGGAGGCAAAATTCTTCTTCCCAGGAAACTAAGCAAGAAAAAACATTGGCAGGAGGATCCCTTCAGCTTTGTATGGTTTATGGCCATTGTAAGATCCAGTATAGTGAGGATGCTGGGATCTGTACAAAATTGTGTAGACAGAGATGGGAATGAATCAAAAACAGAGTATTATGAAAATAATAATGCTATTGTTCCATCTAATCTTCTAAAAAAATCCTGAAAAAATAACAAAGATCAGAGGCAGTGCCTATATTTTTATCTTTGATTTTCTTAGAAAGCAGAGCACTTTCAGCACTGTATTTCTTGCACATTGCTGGGCTCTGATCCATTGATTTCAGGCACAGGTGATAGACACAATAAGCCTTTGATGCATGCTGAATAAGAGGATTTTTAATCTCTTTTTTCAGATCATTACAAAATTTATCTTACTAATTTTTTCAGAGTCTTCATCATATTTAGTTCTCTAAAACTAGGGATACATATTATTCACATATGAATAATACATTTTTGTGATTAATGTTTTAAACATAAATCACAGGGATAGTATAAAGCACTTTTCCCTGAGCTTGTTTTCTTATCTTTACCAACTCTTAAGGTTGCAGCCAAAGTCAGACCTAGGTCTCAGAAGAATAAAACAAAGGGTTTGCTGATGTGGCTAAACTACATCTTGTTCATGAACAAGGCTGTTTAGAAGTAGCTCTGCATAACAAATAAGGACCAGCTAGCTCTGATCTTCCAGTCTGACCACTCAGCATTAGACATAAAGCATTTTCTGCAGCTTAGTTGAGTTTCCAGAACCCCACAGTGTAGTGCTTCAGACAGCAGCAGTACAAGTCAGAATTGCATTTATGCCAGCCAGGAACTGCTGTGTGCCTGAGGGACTTCTTAGCTACACCCAGCTGTGCAAATGGATCCAAATTAAAGAAAAAAGCCCAGCCAACTAAGTTGTCATAAAATTGCCATTAAAGAATTATACAATCCTTCATTAAATCCTTGGCTTCCTATTTGTAATTAAAGATGTGTGGGTAAGTAGAATAATTTGAGCACTTGCAGCTGAGTTATTCCAGGTGTATTAAACTAATAAGATGTAACTGACATGTAGCATATTGCTTACTGTCCCTTAGGAACTGCATGGAGAAAATATGTTGTGTCTCTGAGGCCAATAAGATGGAGAAAACATTTTAATTAAAAAAAGGGAACAGTTTTAAGTAGCATTTTAACACCATAATCAGAACTATATGCCTGCATTTTATGAACAAAAACAGTTTCTTGCTGTGAGACAGAAAATATAATTACGATATTTGAACAGTGGAGGTTTCGTTAAATACCAAAATACAAAATGGTGCAGCCGAATGGATATCTGAGTGGAAGAAACACAGGCCCAGAGAGAAATACTCATAATGAGGAACATCCAGCCTGTTCAAAAAGAGCATGCCAGCTGCAGGCCTCCATAAATGCACTTCATTTATTAAGCAGAAGAACAGGTTTGAAATTGGGGGAGATGAAAAGAACTACTTGTTTTGTGGTTGGTCTGAGGGATGATGAAAACGCCCTGAAGGAAGAAAGACAAGCCCTGAAGGAAGCTGCAGTGGCTTCAGTGCAGTGCTGCTGGTGTGCCATTCCTGAAAAGCATTAAATTTTTAAGCACTCCCAGCATCAAAATGCAAAAACTGTTATTTAGTCTATTTCACAGCTGTAATATCTGGTCTAAAATTGGGTAAAGTTTGTTTGAGGAGCTATGGACAAAATGTGGAAAGAGAGGCATTCGCACTAAGGGAAAAAAATAAAAAGGAGAGGTAGAAAAAAATTTTCTGCCACAAATCATTGTAATTGCCACATACACCAGTTTCCCAAAGCATAATTACATTGATATACTTCACAACTTCCTCTGGGAGTATTTTGGATTTTCTCATTAACGTTAAATGAAATGTTACCATACCAATTTGTAAGCCTAAGAAACCACCAGGGTCCTAAGTTCATGTTCCTGTTACACCTTGCCAACAGATCAAGAGTGATTTGTTGGTGACAAATATGTGCTGCACACACCCCTGTACCCACATGCTTTTTCTGAGAAAAAAAAGACAGAAGAAATTTAATTAATCAGAAAAGGTCTCCAGAAGAGTTTATTGGCATTCTAATTTGGCAACAGTGGTAGCAAAAAAAAAAAATAGCCAAGATGCAGAAGGCTCACACAGATCATGGAAGATATTCCAGACTTCTGTCAGTGCTTCATCTTTTCTAAACTCATTCTAGAACAATTTTGTTCTGAGAGCCTCATCCCAACAATAGAGTGAGTATCAGACAACTTCTGTTTCCATTAACAGAGGTCTGTATTTCAAACCAATAAATATAAAGTAAAAACTGTCTTGTACTTCTTTGAATTGAGAAATCACATAGAACAAAACCAGTGCAGATTATATCCCCTATGGATTTAGCATAGAGAATTAGTAATCGATGGATTAAATACTGCCATGATCTCCCATGATTAAATTATCACCAATTTTGGTCATGTACTGTTAAATGCTTATGTGCCAACCTTATTGTAAGGATTTTAGTGTCAAATCGACTACTTAGCAACACACCCCTATTTCTTTATTCCTTTTACATAAAGCTGTAAAGCTGGTCAAAACAGTTATGGATGAGAAATGTTGTAAGTTCAAAATAGGGACATTTAGAGGAATGTGTCCATTTCTATTAAAATGTCAGTAGGAAACCTAGGAATTCAGAGAAGAAAAAAACAAAACAAAAACTGCAGAATCTTTGTAGGCAGTACTTATGCATATGAGAAATAAACAACGTGAATCCATGCTTCTACTTTCAGTTGACTGTAATAAGAACTGATTCACTCTCTGAGTCCCACATAACTACCAGTATAATCAGTGCATTTGTTATTGCAGGAGTTACTTCTGTCTTATGTATAAAAAATACATGTTATATAATCTCATTTTTTGGCACAATCGAATTTCTAAAGCAAGATACCCTAATCTTTTACCTTCTTTGTCCAAGCCTGCAAAATACAACTACACAAGACAGGGAAAGAAAGGGTGAAAGTCAACAACTAGCAGCTTCTATGTAGAGCTGTTATACTACTTACCCCAGCATGCATTCCTACAATGTGCACATAACGTGTCATCTTTATTATGGTTTCTTCTCACTTGTATCCAAGTTTCTATATTCTGGTTTTTGGCTATTTTCTTTACCTTTGGCCATTGTGATGGGTTGCTCTTGGCTGGATACCAGGTACCCACAAAGCCAGTCTGTACCTCCCTCTATCAGGAACAGCGGAGAGAAAATAAAGATCAAGATAAAGACAGTTTAATAAAGTAAAAGGAAAGATCATGCTTGCAGAAACAATGGGAAAGAACTATTCGTTTCCCATCAGTTGATGACGGCCAGTGCCCACCCTTCCTCTACCTTTCCCTTGGCTTTTATTGTTGAGCAGACTTCAGACAGGATGGAATATCCCTTTCATCAGTTTGGGTCGACTGTCTCCTCCCAGAATCTTACCAACCGCAGCCTACTGCTCAGTGTGGGAATGATGGAAGGATGGCCTTGATGCAGGGCCAGAACCATTCAGCAACAGCCAAAACACTCATATGTTTAGACACCTTTCAAGCTACTAACACAAAGACCTAGAAATGAGGTTTTTCTCCTCTTCACTGCTGTTACTTCACTCTTTATGCTTGATCTCAGTGGTTCCCAGTCAAAAAGCAAGGCATCATATTTGTGGTTCCAGCACTCTAAAGTTAAGGCAAAGTATTGAGCTTAAGATAATAAATGCTTGAGGTACCAGCACTGGGTTTGTGAAATTTAAAGAAGCATTAAGCATTTCTATCTTCATCATGTGATAAGTCCCAAAAAGGTTGTAAACATCTGAACTACACTAGTTTCAAAATGGATTCTTTCTTTCTTTGTCTTTCTCTCTCTTTCTCTCTCTTTCTTTTTCTTTCTTTCTCTTTCTTTTCTTTCTTTCTTTCTTTCTTTCTTTCTTTCTTTCTTTCTTTCTTTCTTTCTTCTTTCTTTCTTCTTTCTTTCTTTCTTTCTTTCTTTCTTTCTTTCTTTCTTTCTTTCTTTCTTTCTTTCTTTCTTTCTTTCTTTCTTTCTTTCTTTCTTTCTTCTTTCTTTCTTTCTTTCTTTCTTTCTCTCTCTCTCTCTTTCTTTCTTTCTTTCTTTCTCTCTCTCTCTTTCTTTCTTTCTTTTCTTTCTTTCTTTCTTTTCTTTCTTTCTCCTTTTCTCCTTTTCTTTTCTTTTCTTTTCTTTTCTTTTCTTTTCTTTTCTTTTCTTTTCTTTTCTTTTCTTTTCTTTTCTTTTCTTTTCTTTTCTTTTCTTTTCTTTTCTTTTCTTTTCTTTTCTTTTCTTTTCTTTTCTTTTTTTTCTCTTTTCTTCCTCCTCCTCCTCCTCCTCATCTTCCTCTTCCTCTTCCTCTTCCTCTTCCTCTTCCTCTTCCTCTTCCTCTTCCTCTTCCTCTCCCCTCCTCTCCCTAGCAGTGAGATCCCCTTCAGGAACAGTGTTATGATTCTATTTTCATTAGAAGGATGACAGACTCAATTTTCAACACACCATCTCCCTTTTCATGTTATCATGTAATTACATATTTCTAATGGAGAAAAAAAGGTGTATGCTACTGTTTTGATTAAAACAGGTAAACTGTTCTGTAGCCAAGTAATGTGAACCTCAACAGAGATTCAATATATTCACTGTTCCTTATTTTCAACATAGTCTAATATGCCAAATATATATATTTTTATTCAAGAATTCTGGTGCCTATCCAAATATAATCCACAACATTCAAATATTTCCCATCACATAAGTAGACCTAATAGTTTTTGTACATATAAAAGTAAACTTTGAAGTTTTTCACTTTGAAATTTCTGTATGTCATCAGTGTTCCAGGAGACCCTATATTTTCTTCAAATGCTACATGCAAAATATTTCATAAATTCAGACATCATATTCTGCATTATTTAGTATTTAATAGGTTTCTAAACAGGTACAAAAATAAAACTTATAGCCCTTCATCAAAAGAATTCAAATAATTCAACTTTATGTAGAAAATATGACTTTTATAGAATAGTTTTAATGGAGGAACAATCAATAAAATAAAGTTTTAAAAAGTAAAACACAACTCTGTGTCAAAGTCTTATATATGACATCGATCCATTAAGTGAAAAGAACACAGCTCTCTTTGTCCCAGACTCACTAGTTTCCCAAATTGTTCTCCAGTCAAGAAAACTGTCATCTAAAAAAATATTACAAAGATAGAGAAATGTTCTCAGTGTTTCACAGGAATAACTAGGAGGTGCAAACTCAGACTATGCTATTCAGTTACCAGCTTGGATCTGAGCAGTCCTTGAGAAGTATCTCTCTCTTTGCATGAAGTCCACAGGAGCATTACACTGAAGATTCTCCAGCATTAGTACTTGTTCTGGCACATTGATCACCACTGGATCCATCTTCAGGGTCTCACAAATTGGACTGAGATCATCAGCTAGAATGGCTATAGCAGTGAAGTTAACTCTGAATAATGAAGAAACTAGTATTAAAATAACAAACAAACAAAAAAGCTACGTTTCTCACTTTTGTGGTAGGTTGAAAACATATCAGATTTAGCAGATATTTGACATGTCTGATTGCAGCATGAGGAGGAGATCCATTTAATGAATGAGTCAGGATGTGTAATAACAGATTCTTTGTTACAATAGCTGATATTCTTAACCACAAGCCTTGCTTCATTCTCTTTAATGCTTGATTCGTTTTCATATTACATCATACATCAGTTTATTCATTTTCTGCCAGCTCACCAGGGAACTAAAAAAGTTCTCTTTCAAATTTTGGCCATATGTATGAGTATATTATTATCCATTATGTACACAGACCACCTGAACTATCACCATTCACTCTGACAAATACATTCCTAATGCAGTCAATACTCCAACTGTTGGTGAAACAGCTACACTCTAAATCATCTGTATTGTGAGGATTTTAGGCACACTATTTTGTGATTATCTACTCACCTCTGTCATTTAAAGTATACCTCATTTGTTGCCAGTGGAATGCTATGAAACTAAGAAAGAAAAGACAGAAAGCCAGGTTCATAATGAAACCCTCTGTTAGGATAAAAGTCAGGTCTTGAAGGTCTTATTTTTGAGGAGGAAATAAATTATAATTTATAGTGATGTTAGGGCAAAAGATAATGTTGAAAACATGTATACATTTACACACACACAAATCCATGTATTTTATATAGTTTTTATTATATATATACCAGGAGGAAGAATATAAAAATATTCCAATTTTTCAGTTGCACAGAGTACTTATGCCATAGCTTGCTACATTGTCAACTTTAAATGCATGAGATGGTCAAAGAGATGTTCAGTTTTGAGCCTGTTTTTCACAGGAAATGGATTATCAGAGGGTAGGTATAGAATGAGTTATAACTCACACAGTTATATTTTCTATATGTAAGAAGGAAATGTACTAATGTGCATCACACAAATACACAATTTTATTTCATTTTCTTTCCCTCTCCTTCCTCATTTCTTTCCATTCCATTTCTTTCCTTCCTGGCTGTATAGGAGAATTTTCTTTTATGTATGTTGTATTTTACTATCTCTTAGACAAGGACTCAGTAGCACAATTTTCTGGACTTCAGTATCTCAACAAAACAGGGTTAATTCTGCTAAGACTTCCAAATTGAATTCACAAGTTATATAAATCCCAGTGTTTAAATATAAACCTAGCATGTGATAAATGTGCTAAATAGCTATTAGATAATACAATTTACTTCATTTATGTGTTAAGTTAAAGGAAGTAAAAAATTAGTAAACAAATTGTAGACTGTGAAAAAAATGCCTTCCTCATTACATTTTGGAGGTCCTTGTCTTTTGAAAAGTTCATTTTTGCCTATAATTTTCTTCTTATTATTATTTTGTTTGCATTTTTGTTTTTTGGAAGTGCACTGCCTACAAAGTCCCAATTAGCTGAACCTCCAGGACTGTCACCTAATGCTTGGGCCACTCAGCCAAGTGTACTGTCTGCCATGTTAACTCTCTAAATACTAAACACTGTCAACAGTGCATTGCCATGCTTATTGTGTTCTGTCTGCCCATTTTGTAGCTGTGAAGCTGTGGGCAATTCAGGTTCATGAGCCATCCAATGTATATTCTACTGACAAGACATTGTCACATTAGGAGACTTCGTCTTCCAAAAAATCCAAAGCTGCAACTTTGAAGCAGTAAATACTAGAAGGGGTGTGAACACGTGTGTGCGTGTGTGTGTGTGTCTGTGTGTGTGTGTCTGTGTCTGTGTGTGTGTGTGTCTGTGTATGTGTATGTGTATGTGTATGTGTATGTGTATGTGTATGTGTATGTGTATGTGTGTGAAAATAGAGATTCTTCTAATGTCTGAAACACAAAATTTCCCTGAATGTCAGCTGAATGTCCTATCCCATTTTGGACCACAGGACACCAAACAGCTATGTTCATCTCTGTGCCAGTACTGTCCATTCTTTTACCCCAAACACCAGGATGAATAGGCTACTCTTGATGAATTGTACTGTTTTTTCTGTGCTGCCCTTCAGGACTCCAGTGGGACCAGTGTTAGTAAAGATCTTCAACAATGACACAGGCGAAGGGAGAGTGCACCCTCAGCAAGTTCTCAGACGTCACCAAGCTGAGCAGTGCACTTGACACTCCTGAGGGACAGGATGCCATCCAGAGGGCCCTGGACAAGCTCAAGGAGTGGCCCATGGGAATCTCCTGAGGTTTAGCAAGGCCAGGTGTTGGTGCTGCACCTGGGTCAGGGCAATCCCTGGTGCCTGTCCAGACTGGGGATGAAGAAACCCAGCCCAGCCCTGCCCAGAAGGATCTGGGGGTCCTGGGGGTAGTAATGCCTCCTCTTAGTCAAAAAAATTCTTTCTTCCCTTGTTTCACCCAGCAAGTACCTCACTGTTCAACAAGGCAGGCAGCCCCCTGCACAGGAGTTACCAGACAAAAAAAAGCAACCCTGATCAAATTCCAATTTAAGCTTCCCCGCTCTCAGTATTATACTGCACAGCATCTCCTGACAACCTACAGGGGAAATTACAGACAAGATCTTACTCGTCTCCTGAACAGAAAATGTTTACTTCATTCAGCCCATGACAGTTCCGTGAAAATTCAGCATGCTCATGACAGTCAGCATTGTAAAATGATCTAGTAGTCAGTCTCTGATAAGTTTTTATGAGGTGTCTAAGCTGCAATTTCAGAAAATTATGCTTTTGTTAAATATGGACAATAGTCTCATAAGCTCAAAGGATTGTTCTTCTATACTCAATAGCTTGAATTATAGCAAATGCCAAAGTTTTTAGTAAACTAATGTCTGAAATGACATAACCACATGGAGTTTGGCTGTTCTTTTATGCCCTTTAAACAAAGGCATGCAACAAGCAGGAAAATTCTGCCCAAAATGCTTAAAGCCTGGCAAGCTTAAGCTGAGGTCAAGGGTCCCATAATAGAGACAATTACCATATTACATTAGCTATCATTGCCCGTGCCATCTGTTTCTTAAAGCACTTACAGGAAGAAAAATTTGTACAATGCTGATGAAGCATTATGTTTTAAAGGAAAATATATCATGATAGAAAGGATGAGTAAGATCAAAGTTTTTGAGGTATTTTAGTGCAGGTTTTTCTTTTCCTTGCTCTATGGAAGCATCCTTCTGGCCTTTACAACTGTACCTCTTCCTCAGGGGCTTAATAATGAAATTTTCTGCCTGTTACTGCACTCCTGTACAATCCTAATAGTGTAGTCCTCTACTGGAGATAACACAGATAGAAGGTCAAGTTTTCTGACCTCTGCAGCTTCAGTTTCAGGAGGATATCAGTTTTACCTATGAGCTCCCAACTCTAAACAGAATGTGCTACTTGAATGTTATCTTGTGCTGGATTTTGCATGAGAACTAATTTACTTCTCTTTTTCTTGTTGCAAACAGAAAATGTACAACCACGTCAAAGGCTTTGGAACTTGAAAATAATGGGAGAAAAAAAATTGGATTCATTTACTAATTTTCTCACAAATGTATAGCTTTCTTGTTGTTTCAAATGTTATTTTTATTGCATTTAGAAACCAATTGCTCAACTCTAGAGATCTACAACATACACAAAAGTCCACTGAAAATACCCATTAATTGAAGGAGGTGGAAATCACGCAGTTAGGAGTGTGACTGCCTAATATGTTTAAAACTATTCTCACTAGAATGTATAACCCCATTTTTGTGTTTAACCAGAGAACCTAAATGACCCTGTAGAGAACAGACAGTTACTAAAGTTACAGAAAAAAAAAAGGCTCAATTCCTTCAACCTAAGATCCTTATTAAACATAGGAGTCTAATCAAATACTGGAGACTCTTGTAAATGAACTAGCACAGACTAACCTGGGGTCTTGTTTTAATAATGATTAGCAGCTGCCTGGAACCTCCAGAAAGAAAACTGAGAGAAACTAAAACCTTTCTTTAATTCTACATTTTCAATGTGAAAATTGAGGTAATATGCTTTTATCTTTTTGTACCTAATCAAATACAGGTGGAAAGGAGCCAAAGAGGGAAAAATTAAAGCAAAAGAGATAGTTCTAAACTATAGTTCTAGAGTTTATTGGGAATTTAAGTCAGTCTCATAAAGCATCACACACCAAGCTACTGGATTTTCTTAAACTGTTGCATTGTCAAATTTAAAAATATTAAGCTTTTATCTTGCTCCTGTCTTTTAAAAGAAACTCATATACAAGGATGTAGCTAAGGTCATATGTCTGTAGGAAGACTGTTTCGCTGAAATAGGTTACTCTGGACAAACCTTGACAGCATTTTTTTAAAAATACTCTAAAAATGAAGGAGAATTTTTCTTCTGGATAAATAAAGCCCTTCTCTAAATTGGAACCAAACATACTTCAATGTATTTATGAAGAACCAGAAGAAATTTTATATAATACGTACAACTAAATAATAAAACCAAAAGCTGACAAAATTTTATTAAGAAATCCCTCTACGTCCTCTACTCCTTTATTTGATATTCTCTGCTGTTGGCATGCAAAAATGAATACTTAATTCATTGCAATGAACGTTCTACCAATTCCCATATATTTTATTTAAGTTCTAAACAATGATGTGTTTTACAATGATAGATAGTGAGACACCTGTGTGTGTTTTATGAAATGTGAATTACTCCCACCTCCTTTGAACAGATGTGTTCTGCCTGAGTACAAACTTCATATTATTACAAAATACAGATGTGAAAATACTTCCATTTACCTAGGCTACTTTCTTAGAGTAAAAGAAAAATAAAAATGAGAGTTCAGATTAGAAAAAAGCAATGTCCACTCATATCAGTGGATTAGAGTGGCAAGATGTCTTACAGCTGACACAATTAAAGGAGTTCCACCCCCTTACCAGGTCAAACATTAATCATTGATGTGTTCAGTCTAAATCCTAAATACCCTTCTACCATTCAAAATCTTCCCTCCCAGGTTCGACAGCAGCTCCAAAACTTGGAGCAGAAGCTTCCAAGAGATATCTACTTTGGAAGTAGTGGTGGACTTGGATGTCTAAAAACACAGCTACATGTGGTTAAATATCTAGTACATAGAAGACATCAAAACTTTTTAAAAAAGATTTGAATTCTTATTTTCAGTTTTTCACCACAATTACTGTAACAAAAATTACCATAACAGAAAAAAAGAAAAGTGGTTTGACAGATAGTGCTCCAAAGTGCCTTTTTTTGTAATTATCAAGTAGAGCATATATATAGCCATCTATATGCACTCAGAGTAGATGAGATTGTGCTTCATCTCTGATTTCACTGGAACAAAGTTCAGGATACTCTCAAATCCCTACCTCCATGAGCTGGGACACCTCATGCACTGAAATTTCCACAAAGAATCTTTCAATGCCCCTTGCTCAGGGCATCCTATGAGTTTTGGACTCAGTGAGGGCTGTCAGGCAGCCAGTAGAGCTCAGCTGGATGATTAAAATACAATATATCTCCTTCTGTACAGAAGTTCCAGCTGAATGTAAGCAGAATTATCTTGCATATTAGCCAGCCATCAGCCAAATTCATAGTGGAAAAACAAAGAAGACAATACTCCTGATCACTGGACTGCAAAAAAGTGAAGTAGAAAAATGAGGAATTAAGATGTAGAAAATAAATTTCCAGGACCAGAGATTGCTTAAGTTTGAAAATCTATCTGCATTCCAAGTAAGAATTCATAGGAAGACTTTTCTTCCTTAAGAAGGATAAATACTACAACTTCAGAGGCAGAGCAAAGCACAGTCAAATTTTTGCAAGTATACCTGAATCCAGTTTTGTGCTATGCAAGTGAAATTCAGAGCTGATTTATGCAAGTCCAACTCTGTTTAACAAAGTGTGCTGGTTTTGCATGAAGTCACCTAGGAGGAGGGTGCAGAGTGGGACAGACACAAACACACAGGTGTTGTTTTCTCTACGAGAACTTCCTCTGTGATTTCCTGGGACCAATTGGAAAGCCGATTTAATAATTGTCAGCCTTGGAAACCAATTAAAAATTACTTTGCCTGCATGAACCACACCAGTAAAGTGAAACTCTCTCTTTTGACTTCTGCCCTCTGAAGGTAAGGCTGGCTGGCCCGGCCCGGCCCCCCTCCCCATGCGGCCCAGCCAGGCAGGGGTGGGGGAGCCACCGAGGCCCCCCCATTTTTAACTAGGCACTCTGATGGCCAGGCAAAAAAGAAACCTTTGCTAAGATCCTAGTTCTACCCCCAGCTGCCCACGCAACTTGGAAGAAATGCAGCTAGACTCTGCTCCAGCCGAGCCTCCCCCACGCAGCCTGTGTGGCCTGAAGAATCCTGGCACGGATTCTGTGTGCAATTTTAACCCTTCCAATGCTCGGATAAGACTGCAGATCTCCTGACCTCCCTTGGATGAGAGGAATAAAGCAGAAAGGATGCTAGAGTCAGTGAAGTAAGAGCCAAGTTTACAGTTGGGAAGAGATTGAGGAGACACTGTGAATAGATTGGCTGAAAAGAACCTTTTGGTAAGCGATGGGGTGGACTGGACCACACTGAAAATTCCTTTAAGTCATGGAGAAACATACGGGGGCTTGAAGTATTTGAAAAAAGGATCCTTTGCTCTGAGGGAATGGGGGTCTCTGTTCTGGAGAATGGAAAGACGAACAGAGATATTTGATGGAAAAAAGAGATCAAGAGAACTTTTGTTATTGAACAGCTTGCCTTTAAAAGTAATACCCCATGAGTTTTTTTGACATGACCCATAACACAGCTCTGGGAGGACTGTGAAGATGGGAGGAGTTTCATGATTGGCAGATTTTCCCAGGAGGATGCAAATCATGAAGGTGAAGACACATGAGAGAAGTTTATCCTTCTCTTGGAAAAGACCCTATAGCCAAAACAAGAAGAAACTTCTCTCTCTACTGTGAACCGAAATGATTATTTAAGTGAAAAACTGACTGAAGTTTCTCTGTATGCTGTTGTTAAGAGATATAAAATGGGGCGGGGAGGAGGGAGTGATCTGGAATCTTATTCTGATTTTATTATTCTGTGTTATAAATAAATTTCTTCTTGATACCTTTTTAAGTTTTAGGCCTGCCTTGTTTGTGCTCCTAAATCCTAACTCAGTCAATTTTGACTCCTCACTTCCTACACTCCACTGAAACCTTTTTCATCTAAAGAATTAAAACATATGTTTTATTTTAGTAAATGCTTGCCCACATCACCCAAAAAACCTTTTAAAGAGGAAACACATCTCAGGGCCTGTTCTGGTGTTCAATTCATTTGGAAGGATATATTAAGAAAATATACATTATGTTTGTAAAGGAATAGAGAAATTAAAACCTGGGTATAAAGAGAAAGACTTAGATACTGAAGAGACAGAAGTTAGCTATTTTAAGTGGAAAAATAAAGAGTTCTGGAGAAAAAAAAAAAGTTTGCAAAGCTAGGATGACAAAAGTGTTTTGGTGGCATTTTTTTCAACTACTAATGAAAACAGTATGTAGCTAAAATGTCACAATGTTTTTGCCCCAAAGGCCAATGTATTATGCTACTGCTTCACAATGTCTTCATGTATAACGCATATTTGTACAAATAAGTCACAGCAGACAACCTAAAGGGCTCAATTCCTTGTTCCTTGAGGCTGATGCAAATGATAACTCTTTCTGACTATAACAAAGAAAGTTCAGGCTTCCAGTGAACTGGGACCATAAATCAATTTACGCTGGATATGATAATTTAGTGAAAACACTGGAACAATACCATATAACACAGAGCAAACTAGAGCTAAATTTTAGCCACAAACCTTCTCTGAAATTCTACAACAATTTACCTTTCAGAAAATTTATTTATCTACTTTTAAAATTTCTTTTTATTTTTGTTTGCAGAAATTCATTCCCTGATGTTCTAAGTGAATTCAAAGTATTTTGTATTTAAATGCTGTGAGGTAAACTTATTTCCACTCAACCATATTTTGTTGGCAGTGTTAGTATCTTATTAATCTCAGCTAATGCCTAAATTCATTGTATTGATTTACAATGTTATTTATCTGTTAAAAAGTCTTTACAAAATGTAAAGAATCCCTGACTGGCAAATAAAGCTTTGTGAAAGATAGAAAATTTGATAGAAGAAGTGCCTTCAAACTGAATTTTTTAAAAACAGTAAGGAACATTTTCCCTTTCCTTACTCTCTCTAATTAGTCGCGTATTCAGAATTTATGCAATTGAAAACAACTGCCCGGGATACCTGGCTCATGGTCCCTAATGCAGTATCAAAAAAATAAAAAGTTTCATGCAATTTGCAAAATTTTTTTCTGTCTTGCAGTTATACTGCACCTATAGCATGGATGAACACTTTTCCACTTGTGTTGGTTTCACGTGCTTGGGGGGAGGGGCTCTCCCGTCTCTGGGAGCGTCCCCTGTGGGCTGCTGGCACCAATCAGAGAGCTGATTTGGTGATGGGCAGCTCGGGGAACCAATGAAAAGTTATTTCGCTTTCACAAATCACAGTGGATCACATGTGTTCTCTCTCTTTCGGCTTCCGGTCTCCGGGGGTGGTGGTGGTCCCCGGCCGGGGGTGGTGGTGGTCCCCGGGCCGGGGGCTGCGGCCCGGCTCTGGGCTCAGCCTGGGGTCCGGCCCGGCGGCCCGGCTATGCGGGGGGCCCAGCTCGGCACCCCGGCCCCGGCTCTGCTGGGGGCCCGGCTTGGGAACCCGGCCTCAGCTTGGTGGGGGGCCCAGCCCAGCCGCATGGTCTTGGCCCCCCCTCCCTCACATGGAGTTCCGGAGCTCCCCTCTCCACGTGTCATGGCCGAGCAGGGGGGATCGGGGAGCCAGCAAAGGCTCTCCCTTCCCCCTTCCCTCCTCGTTCTGAGAGAAGAGGCCTCCAGCTGCCCCTGCTGTTTCTTCACGATCTGGATACAATTGTAACTACTTTATGCCTGGATAAGATCCTCGATTTTTCTAAGCTCTCCTGAATGAGAAGAAATAAATAGTGGAGACTACAGAAGTCAGCACAATGAAGATAAAGTTCCTGGTGGGAAGAGATTGAAAAGATGCGAACTGATAAGTAGCTGAAAACCTGTTTTGTGGGCCAAGGGGATTGTGACTTCACTAAAATTCCTTTAAACTGTGAAATATACTTGGGGAGGTTTTGGGTGCTTGAGAAGAAGACTTTATTTTTGCCTTGGGGAAATAGAGCTCTCTGTTCTGGAACTGAAATATGAACAGAGACATTTAATAGAGAAAGAGATGCCTTTTTGCCTCGGGGAATGAAGCTCTCTGTCATGGGACTGGAATAAGGACAGAGACATTTGATAATGAAGGAGATGAAGAGAATCTTGTTTTTTCAGCAGCCTGCCTTTAAAAGTAATACCCCATGTGTGTAACATAACCCATTGCATAGTTCTGAAAGGACTGTGACAAAATGAGAGGAAAGTCATAATCTGCAATATTTTTCCTGGATGGATGTGGATTGTGAAGGTGAAGATGCCCCCTAAGCCATAACGAAAAAGGGACTTTTCTCTCTTAAGTAAACTGAACTGATAATTTAAATATATCACTGACTGAAGTGGTCTCTGTATGTTTGATGGTAAGAAGTGTTAAATGAAGGGGAGGAGGAAACAATCTAGGGATCTTATTCTGAATATTTATTTTTTTTTGTGTTATTAATAAATTTCTTCTTGTACCCTTCTAAGTTTTAAGCCTGCCTTGTCTCAACTCCTGGGTCCCGTCTCTAAAAGAAACTCAATATATTAAGGTTGGGAAACCCAAGTCACACCGTGACACCACTCTAGCTACAATTTGCAGTCTTCCTTAATCTCAGGGCTGGTTTTGCATACTAACTGTAATGTGTGTGAAAACAAAAGTATCATGTTCCTGCTGTTTTAGTAGGACAGAACAAGTTAGAGAAACCAAGGTATTTAATAGTCTTTCCCATTCTTTACATTGTGAATATGAAAGTAATTCATGTCTGGTTTGGCATGAAAAAAATTCGAATCTTTGATAAAATTAATTACTTTTTTTCACTGTGTTTTCAATAACCAGTTCAATTTAAGGCTTTTCTGAAGTAATCTGTATTTAATATCTGCAGTCTTGGATTTCTTTCATTCCTGAGATGTACTTAGGTGATCAAGTGAGCTTACATAACTAGCATGAGAATTAGTATCTAAGAGCAATTCCATCTGAGTTCTGTATAATCATTTACTCTCTCTGGCAATAGCTGTTTTCTTTTTAATAAGGATACTTGATTTCTTGAAAATCTGGAAAAATAACTCCAGCAGTTTTATTTAGAAAAATTAAAACAATTTTCCTTTGTTAGCTGTGCTTTCCAAGACAAATCTCTCTCTTTACTAACAATCCTCACTGTCTGACCAAATGGTGAAATTATAAACAGCCATAGAGACGAGAGGCGAAATACAGGTTTTGAATAGCATCAAAGAGAATTTGTATTGAAATTCTATTGAGAGCAATGAAAAAAAGCCTTGCAGATGGTGTGGATCATAGCAGAAATTTCAAAAGAATTTTCAGCCTGTTCTTAATTAAGTGGTCAGAACACACTACGTAAATAAATTTACCTTTTCCGTCTCTTGTTTCTTCAACATGATCTGCTCCCTCAAAAGAAGTGACTAGTATATCTCAAAATTGTGTAGAAACCACGGCTCCCATTTTTAAGAGATTTTTTTTTTTTTTAAAGCTGTCAGACCATCATCTTCATTTGGAACAAACAAAACATTGAGTCCTCAAAATTTATAAGAGAATACTCAAAATAATTAAATTCTGGTCATTTTTATTTCTGTCTTTTGAAAATAAAAAATAATCATATATTGCCACTTTATTCAAACCCTGCACTTTGAATATTGAGATGAATTCATAAGTATTTCAAAATAGGAATGTTCTGTTCTAAAGAAACATCATTGAAGACTTTCACTTTTTCTGAAAACAATTTTATCATCAAAGGCAACTGTTACAAAAGCTGTTGCTACCAGACGATTTTCTGAAAGAATATTCCCACATGAAAATTGCCAATTTTCCTCACCATTCATTAATTTGCAATGACACACTTCAAGTGGAAAAAAAACCCCAAACCAAAACAATAAGAAAAGGAGGCACATTCTTGAACATATAATACGTATTTTTTCCCTTTCCTGTGTTCAAACTTCATTCAAGGAAAAAAATAAACACAATTGGGTTTAAAACAATTCAGGTTACATAATTTATTTTAAAATCTTTGAATTCAAAGAGTAAAGTATTTTTTCTTTGTCAGGCTGTAAGCAACACTTGTAAGATCAAATATTTTCAAAAGTTCCTAAAAGCTAAAGTTCTAGAAAGCATGTAAATACTTTTTAAAAATTGAAAAAAAGCAAACAGATTAGACAAAGAAGTTTAATGTTCCCAACTGTAGAGCTTAACTTGAGAATAATTTCAAATTCAGAGAAACCATCCATGTCTCTATCTCTTACAGAAAAAGCTGAGCTTTCTACTTATGCATGCCATTTAAGACTCTAATTTCTATTACAGTAGTAGTAAAACGTTTTTATTGCAACTTTAGAGTTATAAAGTGGAGACAAAGAGCTGTGGAATGGTGAACTTGTTCATTATTTGTTTCATATTTGTGATGCTAGAGTCTTTTCCATTTCTTCAAAGCTTTGAAGGTACAAATTTTATAACAGGACTCTTTTGGCTTTGAGCCTTTCAGTCTTAATCTTTCTTTTATATAAAAGAAGATTAATACATTCAGTATACTTTTAAGAAGGCTGTAGCTGATTCATTGTGCATAATGAGATGACTAATTAAAATTACTCTTACTACTTCATAATTTGCATCTTCCTTTTTGTGACCTATTCTTTATAACACTGACACGAGCAACTACATTTCTGAAGAATTAACCCATTAAGTGTATCTTTTAACCACTTCAGCAAGATGATTTAGTATTTGAGTGAATGAACTCAAAGCTCAAATTTTCATTAGAAGAAAGGACATATTTAAGGGTCCTACCGTGTCATGTGTATTCCATTAGATGCAAGTAGGGATCCTGTCTTTATCCATTTCTCTCATTACACACACATTGTTAGTGTCAAGTAAAAGCCTCTACATTTCTATATAATTTTATGTCTCCAATCTCTGGCCATCACAAATAGCTGAGTGTGATTTTTTATTAAACAAACCCTGCAATTCTTGCGACTGAAAACCCTTATTAAAATTTATTTATTTATGATGTGTTAAATTGTAATCAGTTAGCGGATTAAGTCCACTGGACATTTTAGACACAGAAAAACCATCAGTATGCGACTGTGCACAGTTTAATCCTAAATCCAGTATTTCACCTGGAATATTTTTTCCTTTCTTCTCCAGTGGTCAGTTTTCTTTGTTCAAATTACAGTGAAATCAGATACAATTACCTATCCAGAGTTAAGATGTTCATCTGTGTTTACATATGGAGGACAAAAAGAGCAGGCATTGCTGGCCTCTAATTTCTTCCTTGCAGTGTTTTGATATACATTTGGTTCAGATCTTAAAATAATGACATGAAAAACAGAGCCATGCACTTTTAGCCAAGCAGCTAAACCTTGATATTTTCTAGAAGTAAAAGCACATTCTATTCATACCTATATGGTTCAGTGCTACGTCCACAGTAGTGAGATTACAGGCCAGCTAATTCAGTTTCATTTTTGTTTGCAAAACGCATAATGATTTTAGGCCAAGATCTATGAAGACAATTTGCTTATATTTCCTGTCTTTCCACAAAGACAAATCAATAAATTTACTGGAAATAAAATCTCCAAATCAGAAGATTTTACCTGATGGGTAAACAACATTCTATGTCCTTTTTCTTCTTCTTCTTCTTCTTTTCTCTTTTTTTTCTTTTCTTCTTCTTCTTCTTATTTTCTCAGATTTTTTCCCTTTTTTTTTTCTTTGTTTCTTCTTTTTCTTTTTTTTTTTTTCTTCTTTTTTTAATACTAAAGTTTGAAGTGTCAAGAAGAAGAACAGGTTTTATACATTTTCAGCTTACCTACCTACCAAATACAGCTCTCTCCTACCCCATTCTAATTCTATTTCTCTTAATTTCCTTTCAATGTTCAGTATTATAGGAGGACACTCTACATAGACAGCTTCACCTCCTCTGCCTCCTCAGTTTTCTAAGCTTGTGTCAAAGTGTGACGTGGATTTGCCAATTTTAATATATTTAGTTTCCTTTAGACATAAGATTTAGGAGCAGAGACCAGGCAGGCTTAAAACTTAAAAGAAATTTATTAATAAGACAAAAAAGACTTCAGAATAAGATTTCTAGATTATTCTCTCCTCCCCCTCCCTTCATTCCACATTTCTTAGCAACAACATACTGAAAACACTTCAGTCAGTTATCTACTTAAATAATCATTTCAGTTCACTCTAGAGAGAAATGTCCCTTTTTTCATTTAGGCTTAGGGGGTGTCTCACTTTCACAATCTACATCTGCCCGGGAAATATTGCAGATTATGACTCTCCTCCCATTCCACAGTCCTTCCAGAGTTGTGCTATGGGTTATGTATCACTTTTAAAGGCAAGCTACTGAAAGACAGTCCCAAAACAGAGAGGCCCTTTTCCTCAAAGCAAAAAGGTCTTCTTCTCAAGCACTTAATCTCCCCAATTATATTTCACAGTTCAAAGGAATTTTAGTGTAGTCACCATCCCCTTATAGACCCACAAAAATGGTTTTCAGCTACGTAACAGTGGCATCTTTTCAATCTCTTCTCATCTGGAAAACTTAGCTTTCATTTCACTGACATCAGTGGACTTCTGCTTCATTCCTCTCATTTCAGGGAGCTTGGGAGATCTAGAGTCTTATCCTGGCATTAAAAGGGTTAAAGTTGCATCCAGGACGTGAAGAAGCTGGGCCAGGCCATTGCTGGAAAAACTCTGAGCCACACGGATCATCTGGGGCCTCTCTTCTCAGAACGGGGGCCGGGGAGGGGGGGGAAGGAGAGCCTTTGGTGATCCCCCATGTCCCCGCTTGGCCATGCCGTGTCGAGAGGGGAGCCAAGCCGAGCCAAGCCGAGCAGAGCCGGGGGCTGTGCGGAGCTGGGGGCCACCAGGGCCAAGGCCGAGCCCGGAGCCGGGGACCCGAGCCGCGGCCCTGCCGAGCCAAGCCAGGGCTGGGTCAGGGACTCCCCACACAGCCGGGCCCAGCCGGGGAGCCGGGCAGGGGTGCCAGGCTGAGCCCCGCAGAGCCAGGGCTGGGGGGCCCAGCGCCGGGGCCAAAACCCTGCAACCGGCTGCTTGCCTTTCCAGCCGGAAGACAAAAGAGAGCGATTTAGCTTTTCCAATGTGATTTGTGAAAGCAAAATAACTTTTAATTGGTTTCTTGGGCTGTCAACTACTAAATCAGCTCTCTGATTGGTCCCCGCATCCCACAGGGGAAGCCCCCAGAGAGGAGACAGCCCTCCTGTTCCCACAGGCGGCTCCACCCCCCACCCTTCCACAGGGAACCAGCACAGCTTGCTCTTCTTTGATTCAGCTTGAATGTTTTATATCATTTACCTCTTTTGCCTTGTTCTGTATAGGGACTTGCTGTAACAGAAGATGCTCCTTTACCAGAACCTGGCCTTATTCAGTATAATGGAACGCTTCCAGATTTTAAAGGAAATGGGAATTTTAATCAGAATTTGATGCTCATTTAGAATGAAAAATATGCAGAAATCATACACATATATGTCTACTAACTCTATATATAAAGATGCAAAAGTACCAACTACAGATAAAGAGTATGGTACAAAGTACTTTAGCGAGTTGCAAATAACGGTGTAACTTGTAATACGTTATGCATTAGAGATCTGCTACCACTGTTCTTCACAATCAAAGTATCAATAGGGTTATACACAGGATTAAATGAAGAGTCATAAAATTTACTCCCAAGTAGCTGCCTCAAATGGTGCGTCAAAGTCCTGCACCTGGGATAGACTAGCTGCATGCAGCTAAGGACCAAATAGCTAGGGTTGTATTTTTCAAAAAGGAAACCCAGTTATCCTATTGGCTCACTGTGATCTTGTAGCACTATCTTACAATAACACCCTGAGCTGTATTAGGAAAAGCAAAAAGCAGTTTAAGGAAAGTAATTGCTCCACTCTAATCCACACTAGAGAGACCACATTCAACATACTGCTGTGGATTCCCCACTGCCACAAACAAGAGAGCTCAGCAGATGGCTGGTAGAATGGTTAGAGAGCTGGACTACACACCTGAGGAGATACAGAGGAAACATTTCTGCCTGTTCATCCTGGAGAAGATGTTGAAGGGGAATCTTACTACAGCCTTCTGCTTCTTAAGGGGTATTATAAGGAAGGCAGTTAGGTGCTTCAGGCATGCACACAGAGAGGATGAAAGGCACCAGTTACAAGTCAGAAACATGTAAAATTTCAACTAGATGGAAAGAAAATAACATTTCCACAATGTGAGTAGTCAAGTTCATAACTCCTCCAAAAGACTGTCTATCTTGATAGATCCTTTAAAATAGATGTTCTATGTGCTAAGCAACCTAACCAATCTTTGAAGCTAATTCTGCTTAAAGAATTAGGAATTAGGTGTCCTCCAAAGCTCCCTTTCAGACTGGCTTATTCTGTGATTCCCTGTTTTACTTGGAAAGAAATTCATATTATTAGAGAGGAAAATTTACAGAAAAATCAGTTCAATGTTACACTACGCTCTGTATTGAAGAACTTTATAGGCTTTATTAGTTAAACAGGCAGACTCACATTCTTGTATTTCTGGTTTCCTCTTTAGTTTTTAATAAACTATGCAGATACCAAGATTGCACTCTGAAAGAATTTCTAATCCAAATTAAAACACAGAAATATTTAATTTGATAACCTTAGGGAAGGATAGAGCCATTTCTCAATTAATTCACCATAGGGCATACACAAGTATACATTCAAAATAAGCTTCAGGACCAATGGTAACAATCGGCTTTCCAAGACTTCCCCCTCAAGTGGGGAACATTTTTATTGCACTTCTTTTTCTCTGATAGCACCACTTTCTTTATCTTGAAGAACGGAACGAGGGCTCTTGTCATTGCCTCAAAAGGCAGAATGTCATCATCCAGTCCTTCTCTCTCCAGGTGTGAAAAAGCTATACCCAGCTCTCCAACTCTCCTGAAAACAAAAAAATACATCCCACAATGCCATTTGCAAAGCAAGACCAAGAAATACTTAGCAGTGAAAGTATGGACTCATTATGCCTGCAGAATGTCAGTATTTAAGACAGCTTGATAATACATAATATAATTGTGATGTGAAGAATTTCCACATACTATTGAAAATGTTGAAGCCCATTTCGGTGAAAGCTCATTAGAGAAAATGTAACAAGATAAAACTCTGGAAGGCATATATGTACGTGACCTCAAAATCACCACATCTTTATATTATAAGTGGAAGAAAAGATGAGCAAAATGTCTTGCATGTCATCAGTAAAATTCCTGTGAAAATTAGGAGTTGAGAAGTGAGAAAAACAGGAATTTGCAAACTTCATGAGATGGTAACTCTCACCATTGCTTCTCTTATTTTCCCATTCCATCTTTTCCATTTCCCAGCAGCACAGCTGAAAGAACTGCCTGAAAGAACTAATATATGTGATTAAAGAACACAAAAATCTTATTTGAAAAGCTGACCTCAATGTAAAAATATAGCATGTAGTTTAATCCAATGCAGAATGGGATACTTACAGCGAAATTTTAGCTTTGTTATTTAAATATTTAAATATGCCTAACAAAAGCATCCGTAAACTCTTCCACAGCTCTTTTCCTTTCATGCAGACTTCATTTTGGATGCTTGTAGACATGCATTGAGTTAAAGAAAGAAAGCGTTATTTTCAAGCTGTTTAGCACTTACTATGTTAGAGACAGATTATAATGTGGATTTCTCTCCAGTAAGGATAAATATTACTGTGTGTGACATAAACATTTTATTGCCTGCTCTTTGCTGAATGATTAGTTAGAGATTGGTGCATTTTCTAGAATTGAAATACCTCATATTTAACAAGACAAAAGCCCTTTTCATTATGGAAGCAAAGATAATTTATTCAGCTAACATGAAAAATTCATAACTAGAAGTTTTAATAAAGAATTCTATTTTTCAGAATTCTAAAGGAAGACTGAAAATGACAACCCAAACATAACAAATTTGAAAAACAATCATAAATTTCTAACTGAAGAAAGTTAGGATCTGCATTTCATATCCTTTTTCATTTGTTTATGTTAATTTGAAAGTTGAGATACATCAGTGAAATTATCTCCTGTTTTTACTATCTTTACACATGTAGAGCCTGGAAATAAATCAAAAACTCCTTCATATTCAAGAAAAAAAAGGCATATTTTTAACCTAGTGTGAACTTGCAGAGCTTCTGTGAACTATAGCATCTTACACCAATTCAAGGTCTGATCAAAGCACTAAAAATAGAAACTATTTCAAAACTGCACATGTCAAACAAAATTCAAGACACTTTTCTACTCTAGTAAGAAAAAAATGGTACAGAACTTGGGCTGCTTAGTAGCTACACATATTACAAAGTATTTTACCTACTTTATGCAAGGAAATTTAATGAAAGTCAAAGCAGACAACAGTAACTTGCTACACAGATTTGAGGAGTCTTCTCCTTATTACTGGCATAAAAGGTTACAAAGTAAATAAGTAATGAAATCATAAAAATCTACAGAGAAGAAGTTTAGAGCGCCACTGCATTATTGATGTTAATATTCTAAATTGGATAATAAATTGACTTAGCGGTGCTGCTGACAGCCAAAGCAAAATGGTAAATGGACACAGATGTAGCGGAAGGGTGACAAGTGGATTGTCAATAGGATACATGCTATGCCTGTTCTTGTTCATACAGTACTGCATATCACTAATCTACAAAGCAATTTTTCATCAGCTTAGTGATCTCCAGGTAGCTTGAATCCATGCTCTCATTTTCATAACTCAGGTGCAGTATCTACTGAAATCTTAAAGTTGCACTATTTAATAAGACCCCTGTTCTTCCTGCCACTTTGGAGCTACAAAAAATATTAAGAAAATAAAATGCAAATAGAATTTTTGTATTTACAACTTAAATTATTTAATAATTTCAAAAATATGTGATAACATTATTACAGAAACAGTTTCTCTATAAACTTTCTTTTGAATAAAAACACTGAAAAGTGTGAAGTTATATGTAAATAGAATTATTGTATTTGAAATTTACATTAAATTACTTAATAATTACAAAAATATGTAAAAACATTATTACAGAAACAGCTTCTCTATATACTTTCTTATGAATAAAAACACTGAAAAGTGTGAAGCTAAACTGGACATTTCTGCTGTAATTCTCATCTAATATTAGTGTTGAAATAAATTGTTACATTAGGCTATTAGTTTTATGTTATTGTCAACCAAGCTGGTTTGAAGACAAAGCCAGTACAAGCCCCCATGTACCTGAACACTGAGTTGTTTGCAGAGAAGGTAGCATCTCTCACTGTTCAATGTAACATCCTTTCTGTGTGCTTGACCTAAGATATTCAGGTCTGTGTGTTTCAATTTCTCAATTGAATCAGATCCTCAGATGGTGCGTAATTGGTAGTTCAAGGGTTAGACCTTTCCTAACTATACCAGATGAGAATCAACCAGAAGATATTATCATCCCCAAAGTACCATAAAGAGTCACATGCTATGGGTACTAGGTACTGGGAGATGCTAAATACACTGGAGCATGGATAGTAATCTAAAACTGCATCAGAGGCAGGAGAATAATAATGAATAATCAGGAAGGCTACAGGAAGACCACCTATGGTCAGAGGAATCAGGACAGCTGAGAGAACAACTACACAATAAAGTTTTGTCATGCAGTTCTTCCACTAAATTCATTTGGATGGACAGAGGCAGTCTGGAAACCATGACCCTAACATCTGATAGGATTATTTAATCTGGGTCTTCTATAGCTGAACCTCCAGAAACAGCAGGTTATTGAGAATGCATGGCTGAATTTTGGAATCAATGCATCAAGAGTCTATAGTCTTCAGTGGTCGGATTATCTGTGTCATTTGTGTTAAAATAATTGTTCATTTATTGCCAACTGATACCATATTGTTTGTACTGTCCTGTATCTAATAACATCACAGACAATTCTGTTTGGTCAAGTCATTTGTCTATTGCAAGAACCACAACTGGTATAGAGCTGTCAAGAAGAGAAAAATAAGACAGCAAAACATATTGGATGAGTTAAACTTCCTCAAAACTAGAGATTCCTACTTTGGCAGATATAGCCAAAAAGTTTATGGTGACATGATGGACAGATCAATAAGACTTACATTAGTCTGTAGTTCCCAGTGATTGAAGAAAGTAAGTTCTTCCACTCCAGATGTCTCTTCTCTTCCTCCTCTTAAGGATTAGGGCTTAATCTCTTTAATAACAGCTGCCAGTGCAGTTGAGCCAGACACGTTCCTGCATTTTGCTTTTCCTCCATTTATTCAAAACTGTAGTACCAAGGTATGTGTACAGGGACCTTGTTCTAGACAAATACAACTTTCATTGCCTTAATGATTGTTATTACCAAGTAAACTACAGTCCATTTCAAGTATGTTGCATGCTATTTTGTACTTCTTGAGACCTCTACAATCTCTTTCAATATCTGTCACAAGTTCAGCCTCATATATACGTTATGGAAGCATATTTTTTTAAAGGTTTCCATATGACAGGAAAATTATAAAAGTATTTGTAAAAACCTATTTTATTACTCACTTAGAATGAAATTGTGTCCTAGTCTTTAAACCAGTACTAATTCTGCATCTATAATTTCTCTGATAGTAAATATATTTTTAATGATTACAGCTTCCATTGGAACAGCTGTTTCCTGAACAGTTTTCTAGCTGTTTTTGACCACTAGACCTCTTAAATAAGTTGGCAATACTTTGATCAGTTTAAAAAGAAAATTGGCCACTGGTGCTAATTTTGTTCTGACATAAAACTTTAGTATACTTGGCCCTATGTTTCTCCCATATGGAAGAAAAGTCCTCTATCTTGAGGCTTTTATTGTTTCATTCATCCATAATTTATGTGCAGATGGAAATTTCATTCCTTGACTCACTCATTCTGTATTAGGAAATAACTAATTCTAGTACAACCTTAGAGCTTATGGTCCTTCAGGGTTAATTTCAGAGGTAAAACAGCTCAGTTCCCAAGCAAGAAAGATAACTGCTGTGGATCATTTGTATAGTTATAAAAGCAGTTCACAGTCAGATAATTTGCACGGTTATTGCTACTAGGACTCTTACTAAAAAGTTGCAGAAAAGTGAGTAATATCTGTTCTTGCATAATTCTATAAAATCAGTATAAGAATTATGAAGAACAAGAAACACACAAGCAACTGCTGGATGATCAAGTCTTTATCACAGAGTCTGAAAATTAATTTCTCTGAATAGGAATCATGACCAAAATCTAAGTTCTGATTAAAAATAAAATACATCTTGACATGTAGACTATATCTGTAATTCTGTATAATATCTGATATTATACTGTTTAACAATGCAATGTAAAATTGATCAAGATTTGTCATTGCAAGATAGCTTACTCCTGCCATTAACAAATTTGTTCATGAGCAAATCAGCAGAAATTTTACGAAATATATGTACCTTCAAATAGTATGCTATCACTCTAAGCCTTTTGGATTAAATATCAAATGAAAATCCCTTACATTTCATATTCTGTCAGAAGTGTTATTACGCACTGTCCTGGTTTGGAGGACAAGTGTCTGCTAAAAAATGCAGAAGACTCTTTTTAAAATGGAGAATGTAAACCCCCTCCCTCCAAATTATTATAATTTTGAAATTCATGGGCTCTCAGGCAAAGATATGGGAATTAGGAATAACAGTTCTTTACTAGGAAAATTACAAAGAACAAATTCAGAATGCTGACAGAGTCCAAATACTACCTGACACCCCGTCAGACAAGGTGTTGGTACCAGTCCCATTAAATGGTGGCTGCAGTTCCCTTGGAGTGACAGATGTGGTTCAGTTGAAGCAGTGGTCCTGTAGAAGAGTGTAGATTTCCTCCAAAGGTCCTGGGATGATGTGGAAAGGTCCGGTTTTCTTCTGGAATCCAGGGGAAAGAAGGCTCCTTTGGTGTACAAAAATCTCAGTTTTTATCTAAGTAGGAAAAGCTTGGCTACTCCCCCCATCTGGAGAATTTCCCAATGGGATGGTGTATGGATAATGCCGTGGAACTTAATGGCCTATTAGCAGATGATACCTTCCTGGAGGGAGGATGGGTTGTGGAAAAGATAAAGATGATTGCCCCACCTGGTCTTAAAGATGGCCCATTAGTAGATAGTATGTCCCACAGAGATAAGGATCACTGCCCCAGGCGGCTTCAATAAATGATGATAGAATACACATTTCTGATCACATCCTATATTGCAACCCAAGACACATACTAAAACCAGGGCAGCTGAGTATCACAATAAAGAATTTGTACTTAAGTTGAAAAGAAAATGAAAGAGTAATTTTCTACTATTTGCATTTTTTTACATTTTCAAATTATACCAACTCTGTTTTGAAACTTAAGAGCTGATCCAGAACCTTCGTGAAGGAAATCCAGAATCCTATAGAGTTTAGGACTTCCAACAGAAACATTTACTATTATACATGTAATTTGATATTGCCTTCTTTGACCAACACCTCAAAATTATTTACTTTTTTCTCTCCTTTTTCTTCTGGAGTTTCCCCATGAGAGTTCTTTTTTTGCTGGAGAGGAGAGAAGGGACTTCATTTCTGTGTCTGTATAGCTAAGCCTCTAAAATTATTTAAACAAAAATTTAAAAAAAAATTGCATGCCTCAAGTATTTTCATGCTACTTGTAAAAGTATGGTATCCACTTTAAAACCATAATTTGAAATCATTGTATCTAAGGGAAGTGTAGAGGTAGAAGGAACTTCAATAGATCACCAGAAATATTAGCTGAAACTGACTTGGAATCTAGCACACAAGGACCAGACTGGTATTAGTTTGTCCATCTTCTCCTTAAAGACCCTAGAGAAGATGATTTTATAATTTAATCTACAAGGACAATCTGTTCCAGTGATTTGCCACAAGGACTGGTTTTTGTAGTTTTTTCTCTAACACCTTAGGTAAATCTCCTTTGGTGTAAAATAAGCCCTTTTGTTCTTCTTCTCCAAGCAAAGCTGATGTACATCTTTATTAGCATGTCCTTCTGTACTCTCTTCTTTCCATTTCGTTTTCATCGACTTAAAAAAAATAAATAAATAAAAATTATTGTTTTGCTGTAACTCGTACTTTCAAAAACTCTATTTTCTTCTTCCTTCTTCCTCGATGCTCTCAAATTTATCATAAAAGGTATTTCTAGCTAACTAGAGTATAGAAAACAAAAATCTCACAAAAGGTCGCATGCATTGAATAATTACCTCCAGGCCTTTTATATGGCTTTGTTGTTAATACATTACAGAATTACATTTATGCTATTTTAAAAATCAGTGTTAAGAGTTCAAGGTTCCCCAGATCTTTTTTCTGAAGTTCTGCTGCACTGTTCTAAAACATGGTTTTGTGTTCTGCTTTACATATGCCTTTTCAGTTTCTTGTTGAATTTTAGATAGCTTCTTCAAATTACAAAGATAATTTTAATTTTAATCTTATTCTCTGACTTTGACATCACAGGTTTTATAAACATGCCTTACACTCCATCAAGAAAAACATTAATGAAAGTAATAATTTTCATTATCTGTCGAGTCCATGTTTTCTTTTCCACAGCAACCAGTTTTGATGTCAGAAATAAAATTATGGTCTCATAGAAGTACAGCTGGAACAAATGGTCTCTTAAGAGCCAGATTTCATGCATATGTACATAGTTAAGCAGGGAAGTGTCAGGAATAAATATAGCATTTATACAATATATAAACAGCAGCCAATAATTTTCACTCAGACAGAACTCCTGCCTGAGCAACAGCAGCATAATTAGCCTATACAGTTAAAGAGACTGTTTCAGAAATTCTTTTTAAAGTGAAACTTCTTTATGTGTTAAACTCACAGTAATTAGGAGCTGTAAAAGTTTACCATATGGGATCAAAAGCAAAATCATTAAATTAACGCCAATGTGAAAGCACATTTTGTGCACAACTGACATTTCACTAAAACATCATTTGAAGATGTAGAAGACATGCATTAATCTCTTGGCACAACATTTAGCTTTAGAAGATAGTAAGCAGTGGGATATCCAGTCAAAAAAAGAATGAGCATAGGTCTAAGAAGCTTTCCTTACACAGCTCCAAAAATATTAACACGGTGCACAGAGCCAAAGCAATTAACATTGACTCTAAACCTTCCAGTGAAACACCATTCTACAGAAAAACGCATATTTTACAGAATTTAAATACTACACTTGTAAACTAGAAGCCGAAAGGGAGAAAGCCTGTTCATGTCTTGAAACTGAAGATAAGTCCTTGAGACCGTGATGCCCAAATCTCCAGCACACAATCTGCTTGGGAAAGCAGGTTTCCTGGGAAATCAGTCAGATTTCAAGATCCCAATGTCAAAACCCAAACCAAACCAATCAGAGATTTGCATATTACTGTTACACACCCACACCAACCTCCCCTGCCCCTCCCACCCCCAGAGGTTTGAGGCCCTTTCTTCACACTAAAAAGGTGACATTTCCTTAACGATGTGGATTCCCTTTTTAGCCACAGCTCCTAAAAACCTCTGGCAGTTAACAAAGCTTGTCTGTTCATTGCCTTTTGGTATATCAGATCATAAGAAATACACTTCTAAGAGCTCTGTTGTTCCCTTCATTTCTTTGAGACACAGCTGCTCTTATGAAGCACCATAATTGATCTGTTAACATCCGTGTTATATAATTCTCTCAGAGGTCTTACACAGAAATATTATAAATATTCAAAAGGAGGAGAGTTTTTCTTTACTATTAAAGTACCTGGTTCAGTGTTGCTCTGATTTGCAGATTCGTAGACTTGATGTCAGTTGCGCACACACATCCTTAACTATGTTTTTCTGTCCAACTGGACAGCCTGGATTATGACTCTTTATTTCTACACCCTGATGTTACACTAGCAAAAAGTTTACAGTGACCATAACAGGTCAGCTGGTGTTCCCAGGATCTACCCTGAGTAGTTAAGGCTGTTGCAATCTGCATTTTCTCATAACAGAATATTACCTACAGATAAAGGAAGAAATTATTCATCATGATCCACACTTTCCTGTAACAGTATCTCTCTCATGACTAAAGATTCATTGTCTTTCAGAATTCTAGTGTTCTTATCTATCGTTGCAAAGTTTATGGTGTAATTGCTTTCATCATTGTGACTATCTATTAAACCTCTCAATATATGTGACAAATAATGCATTTACTAGCCAAGAGATATTTTAATGAAGCTTTGTGGAGATACACTTCAAATATGTGGAGTCCTTCAAATGTTCTTATGTTTTTTTGTTTAATCTTTCTTCTGTGCTTGCTTTTTCTTACCTATCTTTAAAATTTTAGTAAATAGTTTTAGGGTCCTTTGTTGCCATGGATTTTCCATCCTTACTGAATAAAATAACCCTTGACAACTTTCTTGACAACTGATAAAGCAGTAAAAAAACTTCTTCGGATGAACCAGTGTGACTCTATACAATCTCTTTTGCTAAATACACATCCCCATGACAAATAAACAGAATTCTGTGTTGTTCTGCTGTTTTCTTTTCCTACCCTCGAGCCAACTTTTACTATAACTATCTCACTAACATGAAACAGGGATTGTATTATGAACCTTAAAATTTGGACAGCTCCCTACTAATAAAAAAATATTCTTCTGTATGAATTCAACAAATACTTCCCATATGCTTAGCAGGGGTTTTCCATAAGTCAGGAATTGAAGTATATCAGGAATGTCTCAAAGTTGAGGGACTGAGGTTGTGAAATGTAGAAAGTCTGATAGCTGAACAACCATTACTGGAAAATACAGTAAATATCAACCCAGTAATTACTCACCAGAAGCATTTCCCTTTGCACATGTAAGTAGCACCATGGAAGTGAAAAAGATTGCTTTCTGATATAATGAATTTATTTATTTTGTGACATATATGGTCAAAAATGTTATTTGATTTAGTTACTTTAAAAGATTCACATTTATATCTTATAAGGAATTAATTTTTTAAAAGAGTATTAGCGACAGCAAGAGGTTCATAAACATCTACAAACACCTAAAAATTCTAATTGCATGTCTTAATTATTTAATAAAATTAGTACTGTATAGGAAATCACATAATTAGAACATGTCATTAAGTAAAAACTGCAATTCATATTTAAGTAATAGAATGTGCAGTAATTTGTAAGATATATGAAAGTTGATTAACTAGATATTGCACTACCTCTGTAGATCAGATTTAAAAGTAGGCTCAGCAATTGAAAAAAAATTCTTGTCAAACTCAAATGATTTCTGACTATTTTTTTAAAAAAGCTCACATATTTCCCTTAGGTATTTCCAAATCAGAAAAAAAGCTGTTTCTTCATTTTTTTTTAGGCAAATATTAGCCTAAAAACCAAGCAAGTAAAGTTTTAGGTTACTTCTAGGGTAGGAGAATGTTTACAAAACTATGTTGTGCAAATCCTTTTGGATCTAAATATCCATCTGAAAAAACTATCATCATATACTTTTAGGTTAAGCCCATATGTAGGCAGCCTTGCCAGCATTTTAACAGAAACAGAAAAATACAGTAGTAGCTAATTCTCCATCAGACATTCCATTCTTTACAAATATTTTAAACTTGAGGACAATATGCTTTCTTTTTTAATTTAGAAATTTAATTTACTCTGTTCTTTTGAATAAGTCAAGTTTATTATGTTGATGCTCCCAGACACAATAAAATCTACCAAAAAAAAAACCTATCCAAAATATTTAGTTCACCAGATTCTTCCTATTTCTCATAAGGCAAAGGTAGTAAAATATATGTAGAGATATGATGGAATTTTAATTTTTTTCCATAACCTAAATAAACTCCAGCTTTTATTTTACAGTATTTCTTATTAAATTAGCTAATTGCCTACAGATTTTATAATTTATTTGTGAGATTTTAAGTGATTTTAGTACTTGGAAATTAGAAAAATATGTTAGAATTTATACTCACTTTGACTACTGGATCTAGAAAGCACTCATATGAAAAGAGCTGTAGATTGGATTTTTTCAGCAGCACTAGGTTTGCCTACTTTCTATCCATTAATAGATATCAGCTAACAGTTATTGCTAACTTTAAATTCATTTTCATTCCTACGATAATTGTTCCATAAAAAAGCATGTAAATTACTAATGAAAAGAGTTCACTGTAAAAACCTGGGATCCATATTTTCTGTGTTAAAATATTTAATTGAAGTTTTATTTCTAACTATAAACATTAAAATCCTAGGAAATACAGCATATAGGATTAGCTATGAAATGTTACTTTACAGTATTTAATCTTAGCTTACATTTTATTTGGCCATAAGAGACTGTGGTTTCTATAAATCTTTTCAAAGATCGATCTTTTTCTTGTGTCCATTTGCACTTAACCCCTAACTTTAACACAATCAGTTTCTAGTTTTGCTATTGGCTTAGAAGTACCATAATAATCAGTCCAGATTATGACAGTTTTCACTTACATAAAAAAAATCACTCATTTTCATATATGTAAAACTGAATGTAAATTTAACTCTGGCCTCAGTTTTGAAAAATCAGAAAATGCTGTTGTATAGAACACATTGTGTGATGGTACTATCCAGATCAAAATACCTACATGTAAGAACAATGCCATTGAAAAGATTTAGAAGTTGGGGGAAAAAAGAAACAAAACACCAAAAAGTACCAAACCAAAACCCTCCTTTCCAGAGGAATATCTTTTTTAACCTGTCAGTAAAAAAATAGTTCAAGGTATCATCCTGCTATACAAAACGGATATTCTACTCTAAATCCCTGTAGGTTTTTTTTCAGAAACTGCAGGGAATTGATATAGAAGGAAGTTTTTAACAGAATGATTGTTTTTCTGAAAATCAGCTGAGGAGTTGTTGTATTGAGTAGATCTGCTTATGTTACTACATTGTTCTACAGCTTACTTCATTGTGTCCTGCAAAAATCTCATTTTAAGGTGCTAAAGAGAATCCTTATCCATTTAGTTGTATTAACATGCTTCCTTCCTAAGAGGATACATCAGTCAAAAAGCTCATGCCTAAGCAATGGTTTTCTAACACTTGCCAGCATTTACTTAAACCTGTCTCAACTGAGTTTAATGATCATTGCAATGCTCACTGCTCCCCCAGAATACAGCACAGTCAAAAATATGGCCACGCATTTCTTTTCAGCTGAGAAACAACCATGTGAAGTTTATGAATTCTAGAAAATGTTCTGCCTTCCTGGTTCCAGGATCTTCAAGAAAAGCAATGCCCACTTTGTCTTTCTGGCAATGGGCAAGGCCCATTGAATGACCCTCTGATTCCATTACCTAAAATAAGGAACATGTAAACTACCTAACAGTTTAAAGTATTTCACAATTCTTTCCAAATCTCAAAGCAAAGTTTGCCAAAGTTAAAACATGGTGCTTCTGTATGAAATAATTATAGAATTCTTGTACTTTATGTATATTTTAAGTAGTTTTACTGGTATTCCTTGAAAATGTCTATTCAGACATCCTTTCCCAGTGTGAGACTAGTTTTGTCAAAGTTCAAAATGAATCATAATATCGGGAATAGTGTATTTGTATAAATTGTTGCAAGTAATATATATCACACATTTTTAAAGAAGTTATAAGCAACAGTATTGTGATTCTACAGCTCACCCAAGTTAAAATTTCAACTGTATATGTGAAACATTAATACATTAGTACATGGTAGTTGAAAATATCCCAACTACTTCAAAAACTGCAGTAGCATTTTACCACATTTTTGGTCTGAAGAGTACTCAATGCCAAAGAAAATCATTACCCCATTACATGTTTCTAAGTAATTCTCCTGACTTAAGCATTGATATGAGTGTGACAACCATGAATTAAATGCTTAAGTTTCATGAAAATAGCTTTTGTAGTTATCAAAAGCCTGTACCGCAGAAACACAGCTAACTCAAACTTGTTAGAACAATTTCACTTTATAATAATGATCATTTATTTATGTGTAACTCCATATAAGCTCACAGCTCTGCTACTCAGAACTGTAAGCAGCACTATCTCTTTACACATTTACTGTCTTACATTTTTACCAGAATGGTTTTTCAGAGTTTTCCTCTGTGGTTTCAGATTTTTGCAAAAAGAATTTTGCTGCTTTGAAAATCCATAGAGTAGCTCTAAACATAGTGAAAATTGCTCCTCACTTCTTTTCCTTCTATGTATTTTTGATCTTCAAGTTACTGTGAATTGGGTGTGTTTCTTATTCATTCATTCATTCATTCATTCATTCATTCATTCATTCATTCATTCATTTCTTAATTTCTAATCAACAGAGTACTGCGAATGCTAAAAATTTGGATAAAAGGATAACTCCCATGCAATCATTTTAAATCACACATATCCATACGCCAGTCCCTCTACAGGGAGTTATCAAACTTGTACTGGTTTCAGTGAGATGGGTAGTTACCCAACAAATGCAAAGAGGATATTATGAATATTTGCAGGTCATTCCCCTGAAGAAGTCTAGCCTGGTCTTCTGCTTGGGCTGTAGGATGTGAGAACCATTGTCAGAATCATCTCTGCAGAGACCAAAATGCCACTGGAGAACTCCTCCCACCTCAAGCAGCTGTTATAAAATTTAAGCATTTCTTTGTACTATGAAAATTACCAAAGTGTTGAAAATGCTTAAAAAATTTTCCCAGATATTTTCCTAAGAAATTTCTTTCTAATGTGCTGAAACAGGGTTAGAATACCAGACACTAATAGAAAAAGTAATTTTGTCCCAGCATAACTGCACTTAGCAGTAAACAAAGGAGATATGAGATAATGAGAATTAGTTTTTCTTATATCAGAAATGTCTTCATCCAAAATCATCTCTTTACCTAAATGTTTATTGCATCTGAAAACTAAATTTTACATAGAGTTTGGGGGTTTTCTGATATTTTTCAGATATCATGTTTTGCCATGTAAACCTTTTTTTTTTTGTACTTTATAAATCAACTATTGTTATTTCTAATAAAAACAAACCAATGTCTTAATACATACAAGAAAAGGCAATTTTAGTATATGTGACCACTCTGCATCTCCTCAGAAAAATACAATGGGAAAGTAGTACTCCTGACTGCTGTTGAAAGAAGACCTTTTTTTCCAAGTCCATAAGGTGACTGAATCACAATATCTGAGCAGGATGTCAACATTTTTCCTTGTATATGTAAAATAAGTAAGCAGTAATCTCAACATTGACTGAGGATTAAGTAAATGGTGATAAAATGGAGATTCCCTTGTGCCCAGCAGTCCTTATAACTGTTAATTTGCTACATGATGCTAATTACATGAGGCTGGCTTCATAATGGAAATATATGATGCCTGAAGAGAAAAGATGTTAACATAGTTTTATCTATTACACAGGGGTGTAGCAGATTGCAATTATTAAATACTGTGTTTAAGGCTACCTTGAACTCAGTGTATACTCTGATTTTAGGATTGGCTTTTATACTCCTTCACTTCCCAGATAACACTCCAACTTGGCATTTAATAATTTTTTTCTTTTTTTTAATATCAAACACATGATATATAAAAAATTTCTCCCTTAAGCACTCAGTTTCCAAATGCAGTTCATTTTTTAACAGTTAAGGCAATTGTGAATATATCCCTGGGCATCTTGTCAAAGCATTGCACAGGTTTCCTTTAAGTGATTGGTTATGTAAAAGCCCCATCTTATGACAAGCACAGAAAAATAGAACAAAAATCCAGCTGTAACCTGTACCAATCTTATCTGGTGTCATATCTGTCACTCTGTCACTTTCTCAGGGGTACATGACAGAACATCTATGTAGTTTCCTAAAAGTCAAAGGTTTTCTCAAAAGAAGTCTGTATTGCCTACCCTTATTAAAGGCTTACATTACATTAGGGGTTTTCTTTACATCTATCTTCAACACTGATGATGGGCCAAGGGGGTGTCCTGAGCTAAAGGACCATGAATGATCAACTCTCACTCAGCCCTGAAACTTTTGGGTTCTGCTGTTTGGGCTGGATCTCTACAAATCCATGGGACCTGATGAGATTCATTCAAGAAGCCTCAAGGAGCTAGCTTCTTTCAATGATTTTTGAGCATTCTTGGGAATACAGAGAAGTAAGCCTCAGCTGACTGGAAACTGTTAAACATTGTCCTCATTTCCAAAAAGGGCAAGAAGGAGAACCCTGGAAACTGCAGGCCTGTCAAGTCTTACTTTAATGTCTGGTAAAATCATTGAAATGGTTAGATTCTGGGCAGTATTGCAAAACACCTAGAAGACAACAGAGTCGTTGATTCCTTTGCTTTCATTAAGGGCAAAGTCCTGCTGGTTGAACATGATTTCTTTCTACAATAGGGGGAGTTAGCTAGCTGATCAAGGAAAGCCAGTTGATATAACTATTCTGGACTTCAGTAAAGCTTTTGATACTGTGTCTCCAGGACCCTTCTGGACAAAATGTCCAGCCCATAGCCGTACAGCAGTGTTACAGGGTGGGTGAGCGACTGACTCAAGTGAGGTTCCACAAAGGCTCCATTCTTAGTCCAGGTCTCCTCAACATCTTCACAAATGACCTGGATGTGGGACTTAAAGGAACACTAAGTGTGGTGAAAGCATTAAACCGAGAGGAGCTGTGGACTCCCTCAAGGACAGAGAGGCCCTGCAGAGAGATCTCAACAAATCTGAACTGTATGGAGTTTAATGAGGTATTCTCACCTGAGAGAGAGACCAATCTGATTTTTATTTGTGCCTTAACATATCTTTATATAAGGTGAAAAATTACTCTGGGGGCAGTACTCATGCTGAGAGCTCCATCCCTGGAGAGGCTACACCTTACAGCTGATCAGGGGAGAGAAATCTTCCACGACTGGGCTGAAAGCAACCCTCCATTTACTGGCAGGACAGATGCCCGGATGCCCCAGAAAAAGTGCCTGGGAAATCGAGCTATGGGAGAAGCTTTAGCACATAAAAGCAGTTAACTGCAACATAACCATGGCCATTTTTCTTTGTGTTTCAGGAAGGGAGCAGGGGCTCACCCTGAGGTTCAGCTTGGCCCCTCTCCTTTTTCTCCCTATGGTCCTGCTTCCCAGCTGCATCCCCCCTGCCCTGCTTCACCACTTCCTCGAGGCAGCTCATCGCCGCAACAACCTCGTGCTCCCCTGTTCCCCGATGGAGCAGCCGCAGCCTGCACCCAGCCCACAGCCATTGCTACCGCCGTATTTCCCGAGTTTCCTGCCGCACCAGCCTGCAGCAGCCAGGCCCTGGCCATCATTCATGGCCACTGCAGACGCGCTGGTGGCACCGCCTGGACACGGCGCCCTGCCAGTCACGAGAGCTGCACGGCTTCGTCCCAGCACGCGTGCTCTAGCGAGTTGGCGTTAATGTGGCGCCTGAGGTACAGCCGTGACGATTTGTCCTTGTCTTCTGTTTTTCTCTCTCTGTCTCTCTTTTCCCTTCTCTGCTCTCTTTTTTATCCCCCTTTGGCAGGAACACTTACCCTTCTTTTTAATAAACAGTTCTGAGATATTAACATTGCCATGTTTGCACATTATTTTCATCTGAGAAATCTACCAAAACTCCCCCTTTCACAGAGGGACAGGACACCTGGTGGTATGCATAGACTGCGAAATGGGATGCTGGAAAGCAGAGCTGTAGAAAGGGATCAGAGACCAGGTCCTGGTCTCTGGCAAGTTGGATCTGAGTCAGCAGTGCCCTGGCAGCCAGGAGGGCCAACCCTGTGGTTATAAATGTGAAACAAAAATTCTCTATATTCAGCAAAATTTAGATTGCTTTATTTTATACCGATGGAGCAAGCAGCACTGGGGAACGTGAGGGGTCGCCACCCACTCCACCTCGGTTTGCAGCTTCTCTCTATAGTATGGTTTCTCGTTGTAATCAATATTTGTTGGTTTTTTGCTGTCATAATTTTGCCAGGTAAGCAGTGGTGGTTAAAAAACATCCGTGAAGTCTCTGGGTGATTTGTCAAGTCTCATAGATAACCATCTGGTCTTGGTAGATAAAAAACCAGCAGAAATTGGGAAGTCTGGTCTTTGTAGATAGACAGGATTGATCAAACAAAGGCAGGAAGTCTGATTTTGCAAAATCTATTGGATTATCAGAAAGTCCTGTTTTTCAAAGTGGTAGTAGATAGAACTTATTTAGAAAACATAATATTCGTAACAGGGGAATTTTAAACAGAATGATTTAATCATGTATTTTCCTCTATCTAGTGTTCATGCTTCACTTCAGATCTAAGTATTCTGTTTTGTACAAACTCCAATACTTCTTTGATTAACATGAATATTTTATCAATTATCACACTGTTCTGGGGGACATCAGGCACAGCATCACCAACCAGGCAAGGGTGGGCATTGTCTTTCTCTGCTCTGGGCTGGAGCGGCCTCACCTCAAGTGCCGGGGACAGTTTTGGGTGACACAATATAAAGAACTATCAAAGAGCATCCAAAGGAGGCCACAGGGATGATGAAGGGTCTGGAGAGAAAGCCAAATGAGTAGCAGCTGGCTCCACTTCGTCTGTTCAGCTTGGACAAGACTAAGGGAAGTCCTCATTGCAATATGCAGCTTCCTTGTGAGTGAAAGAGGAGGGGCAGGCGCTGGTTTCTGCTCTGTGGTGACCAGCAGCAGGACCCAAGGAAATGGTATGATACTGAGTCCATGGAGGTTTAGGTTAGTTGTGAGGAGGAAGTTTTGCACCCAGAGGGTGATTGGGCTCAGGAACAGGCTTCCCAGGGCAGTGGTCACAGCAACAAGTCTGACGGAGTTAAGAAGTGTTTGGACAATCCTCTCAGGCACGTGGTGGGATTCTTGGGATGTCCTGTGCAGGGCTAGGAGTTGGACTTCAATAATCCTGAAGCATTCCTTCTGACTCAGGATATTCTATAATTATATTACTTCCAAGAATCTTGATATTCAAAAGCTATAAAATAGTCCATATTCTGTGATCAGGGGACTCTCAAAAACACTATTTGATATAGCAATATATTATTGTAAAACAAATATCAGTGGTTCAAATCAATTCAGGACCTCAAGATAAAATAATACAAGTTTTCAGTGGAGAAGTAGTCAGGCTTTTAAAATCTTTTGTGGGTGATTTAAAAAAATGAAGGAATGTCAAGGCATTTAGCAACCACAAAAGCTATTTATTGGGAGTGTTTTTCAGCACCATGAACATAATGATGATTAGACAAAGAGAAAGAAAAAAAAACCCACAGCAAACCTCAAAGTCAATAAACAGCAACATTCAATGGGTAACTTTTTTTTCAACTTCTCAACGCATATAACTTTTCTTCTGTCTGCTGCTACAAGTTCATCTTGAGGTGTAATAGCCCCTAGCCTTTCCTTAGGAAATATGCATTTGGAAACCCCATTTTCAGTGCCCAATATCCAAACTGCATTTGCTGTTATCCCACTATCCTTCCATTTCCAGGAAACCCACAGAAATACCACAAACTACCATAGAAAGAAGATATGAATGAACACTAAGTGGCTTAAAATAGTGTACTTTCTTTTTATCTTAAAGCAAAATATCTGAATGTCTTATGAAATCTTCAGCATGATATAAAGACTTTTTTCTTCAATACTTTAAAATATATATGATTTTTGTTTGCTTACTATTCTTTCATTTCTTTTTCTGCTCCTGTATTTGTGATTCTCTCCTGTTCCTTTTACACCTACCTTCTTTCCACTTTTGTCTATTGTCTTAACCTCTGCAGTCTCTGTTTATTTCTCAAAATCTTTGCTACTCATTTTCTTTGCTCAGATATTTGCTCTAGTTTCCTGAACTGCCTCACAGATCTTGCACACAGGAAGTGTTTTGTCACAAGTCTGAAAAGAAAAGTGACATCTGCCACTGACCATGTTACCTCTCCCCAGTATACATTCGTTTTTCCTACCTCAGAATGTGAAGAAATATGAGAGTGTCCTGGTTTACAGGACATGTGTCTGCCAATAAAGACAGAAGCTTCTCTTTGAAATGGAGAATGTAAATCCCCCTCCCTCCAAGATTATTATAATTTTTGAATCATGGACTCTCAGGCAGAAATAAGGGGGTAGGAATAACAGCTCTTTACTAATATATCTAACCAAACAAATAGAAACAATAGCAGCTATGAAAATCAACAACAAACAGAACAAATAACTCAGTTCCAATCCCTTTTCAGCCGCAGAAACTCTCCCTGCGCTCGGTCCCGGTGGAGAGTGGAGCAGGGCCCGCACAGCTGCGGACGTGGCAGGCGGGAGCTGGGGGGGAGGCGGCAGCACCTTGTCCCAGGTGGGAAAAGTGATGGAGGGAGGCTCCACGCTCACCATTTGGGTCCTGGTGCTCAGCTGTGTTTTTAGAGGTAGGAGGCTGGATGCAGTGTCCGACCGCAGAGAACCTCGCTCCCTGGCGTACAGATGGTGTGGGCTGGAAGCGAGCAGCCCGGATTCCTCTCAGATCCCGCCGGCAAGCGAAAAGCCGGGAGACAGTCCTCACCCATCCCTTTGTCTTGAGCCATGAAGAGCTTAGGTGTGACCCAGGAGGCTTCCTTAGCATAATAATGGGAAAAATTCTCGAAAGAGGAACAGTAAGGGAACAAACCCTAATCCCCAACAGAGAGAAGAGGAGTGAAAGTCCAAGCAGCTCAGAAGGAGTGAGAACAAATCAGGAGCCCATGACTCCTCTTAACAAGGAGGAAATAATTTCTTAGTCAAGAACAACTTGCCAAGACTAGTTTTGAGCTGCTCCTCTCTCAGTCCTCAAATGCTGTCAGACCAATGTTACTTAAAAGAATTGGCCAACTAAAGCTGACATGAGGGAAGGTCTTAAAATTTGTAAGAGTAAGTATGAAAGAAACTGTATGTGTACAACTTTGTGTAATCCAGTCAAAGTATCAGGTTTACTTTGAAGCCAGTCCACTTTTTCAAAGTGACTTATCTGTTTAGCCACACTATATTACTGGTGTGTTGCTCAGATTACAAGAAAGCAAGCATTTTTCCTGTGATTGATCATGCCTGGATCAATGTCCAAGCTTTAAATAAGGCTCATCACTGTATGTAAATATCAATTCTTAAGCTGGTTTTGGACTATACCTCTATTTTTTATATAATGAAATGGTAACGTCTAGAGAAGACTCTTTCTTTACCACAAAAAAAAGCAATAGTGTGTTTCACTCTTCGACCATGAGTTGGAGAAATCCGAATTGTGAAGGTTACTGGACGACAATGGTATAGAAAGCAAATCCACAGATAATGAGAAGCTGAGAAATATGTAAACATTAAAAAAAAGATTCCTAGATGAAGGGCTAAAACATGTGAACTGGGCTTGCATGGTCAGGTTTTGGTAGTGGGGGGCTGGAGGGGTGAATTCTGTGAGAAGCTGTGGGAGACTTCCATCTTGTCCAACACATTGAATGCTAGCCAGCTTCAGAAGTGATGTGCTTCTGGCTAAGGCTGGGCCAATCAGAAGTGACAGCAACATCTCGATAGCATATTTAAGAAAGAAAAAGATTGATGTATGTTGGGGACGAGGGTGGTCCCCGACAATACTTTTGAGGGTTCCTCTGATATCAGGGCAGTAGTAGGAGAAAATAAAAGAAGAGAAGTGCGATGACCATGACTTAGCAACATAAAATATTTTAATAATGGTGAAAACAAATGTGGCACAAGGCCCAAAAATCCAAACACACAGACCAGGTCTTAGTAGGAGTCAGTGGTTGAAGACCAGGATGTAGGGAGGTCCAGGCTATAAATGTGGGGCAGAAAAGGTGGTGGAGTCGAGGTTAGGATCCAATGGGTATAGGGGAAAGTGGTGCAGAGGTGGGGTAAGGGAAGGTAGGGTCCAATGGGATAGGCTGGGTGGGACACTGCATCAAACGAGGGCCAATGGGGATACAAGGAAGGAAGAACATTCTAGGGGCTGGGAGTGCTGATGATAACTGGAAAATGAGGGTTAAGAATATGAATGAGGAATGAACATAGTCAGTCTCATAACTCGTTGGAAAAACTTCTTTTGAGATCACTGCAACTCAAACAGATGCCTGCCAAGGTCTGGGGTACAGGTTTTCTTCAGTAATGTTTGCCTGACCTGGAATACAGGTCAGGCTGACTCCTACAGATGTGTAGAAGCAATTATGTTCAGAAAAGAGTGGGTTGAAAATACGTGAGAGGTGTGTAGAATACAAAAACCAAGACCAGTGGAAAAGGAGGGGCAAGGGTACTCCAGGAGCACCTGATCTAAGCACCTGAGCTCCTGATCGAAGATTCCTCTGCAGCACGTGTTGCAGGTCATGGTGAGGCAGCTGTGCCCCTGCAGCCCATGGAGGAGCCCCTAAGCAGCTGGACATCTGAAAAGAAGGCTCTGAATCCATGAAAAGCCCATGCTGGAACAGGTTCCTGGCAGGGACCTGCAGACTTATGAAGAGAGGAGCCAACACTGGAGCAGGCTTTATGTTAGGAGTTGTGACCCTGTGGTGTCCTAAGTTGGAGCAGGCTGCTCCTGAAGGACTGCACACTGTGGAAAGGGACCCACGTTGCAGCAGTTTGTGGAGAACTCGTGCCCGTGGGATAGACTCACACTGGAGAAGTACATGAACTGTCTCCTGTGGGAAAGACTCCACATTGGAGCAGTGGAAGGACTCTTCTCCCTGAGCAGTGGCAGAAACCACATTATGAACTGACCATAAGCCCCATTCCCATCTCCCTGCACCTCTGTGGAAACAAGGTAGAGTCGGGAAAGGAGAGAGGGGTGAGAAGGTGTTTTTAAAATTTATTTTACTTATCATTATCTTGCTCTGATTTTATTAGTAATAAATTCAATTAATATCCTCAAAATCAGTCTGCTTTGCCTGTGATTGCAATTAGTGAGTGATATCTCCCTGTCCTTATTTCCACTCACAAACCTTCATTTGTATTTTCTTTCTCTTGCCTGCTTGTGGGGGGGAGTAATTGAGCTGTTTTTTATGGCTACCTGGCAACCAGCCATGGTCTACCCACTACAACATCTCAATCCTCAGCATTGTGTGGTGTGTTTGTGACAGTTCACCTTGTCTGTTGTAACCATGAACAACTGTTTTCCCACCAACAAACGGTGTAGGCACACAGGCCAGGTACACAAAGAAAATTCAAGTCATGCATTATCTATTAGTCTCTTAAAGTAATTTTGCTTAATTAACAAAAGCAGAAGAAATTGAAATAACAATGAAGTACTAGAAAAAAAACAAAGACTACTAAATTTGTGCAATTTTCCATATGACAGTCAACTTAAATGTGCCTGATAGATTCTTCTGTTATGCAGGCTCTTATTGTTACTTCAGGTTTTAGTATAAATTATAACTATATCATTAAAATAAGTGATTAGCAATTGCAGTAATTGTATCATGACCTCCTGGTGATTGGGCTATGGCCATCTAATTGCCTGTCAGTGTTCCGGGGCCCAGATCTGCAGTTGTGCCTGAACATTACAGCTCAGGGGAAGAGTTTCTTCAACTATGAGACAGTTCAATTTCATATACTTTGATTTAGAATAAATTTTAGGTAGCTATGATTTTAGGGGGTGCAGGAAAAGTAAAGCTGCAATAAAGCGTGTGGCAAGTCACCAAAGTATTCTTTCTGTTCCCTCACCTAACCCTTCTCAGCACATACATTCTGGGTTTAGGAACAAAATTTGCACCAAGCAGGACTTGCAGCACTGAAAATCTTCATTGATTTCCTGCAGCAGGAAAATATCTTCTCCAGTTTAGTACAGAAAGAAAATTAAGAACACTCAAAAATTTACCAATCACTTACAATAGCTAAGGAGAGAGAATTTATTGTTTACAACAGCTACAGTTATAAGAACAAATGGAAATTCTTAGAAAATCTTAGAATTCCTCCATTTTTTGAATATTAATTATTTTGACTAATTTTAGCTTTTTTCAATGCCTACAGTGATTTTTTAAATAATTATGCAAGCTTTCTAATTTGAAACCTGCACATTTTAAAAATGATTATCAGGATATTTAAGTATTCTAAAGTGTTACTGTTTCAGAAGTATTTGTACACTATACAAAACAATCCTACAAAACAGAGTTAGCAAGGATTTTCTCACAGACAAACAGGATCAATTCTTTACAAAGAGTTCATTACTGGTAGAGATAAGAAGTATCTCAGAGGCCTGGGTATTAACAGGTTTCCTGAAAAAGGGGTAAAAAAATCTCCAGGTAACTGCCTATATAAATAACTCAACAACACTTCTTGTGAAACAAGAGAAACTTTTCCCTCTGAGGCAGGCAGAGACTGTCAGATCCACAGGGGAAGTTACAGGGTGTCTGGAATATCATCAGTTCACAAAATACTCAGTTATTAACATCATCAGGGCTGCTTATTCACCTTACTGCAAATTGCTATATAGGGATATAAAAATAGCATCCTTCTAAAAGCATGTTAACAGGATGATATGTCTGGCTCACAGCAATGGCAGTGCCAGCAAAATTGATAAGAAGGCTGAATTTTTCTGCCTTCTATCAGTGCACACCTAGCATACTGAGTGCCTTTCCCTAACCCTCGGCAGACTTACCTGTATCCTGCTCTCCTTCTCAAGGATCCTGTCAACATCAGACAGTTTTGCTTATCCAAATGATTGTCTCCTTCAGTGGGTGAAACAGGGAGAAAAACAGTAGAACCTTCAGTCTAAAGGGAGTTTGACTGTGCAAGGCCAAGTTCTGCAGATGGTGTTTGAGGGGCCAATTATAGATGATTTTAACGATTTTGTTTTCTTACAGTAAACAAAAGATCAGGCTCATCTTCTTCAATGTTCAATGCAAATGTTCTTTTCAAATCTCAGAGGAATGAAGAGATGATGTTTCTAAGATACTTTTCCATTCTGCTGATCTCCTTTTGACTGGTTTCCAAAGGGAAGGCATGGTCTAAGTTCTGTTTCTGATGTGTTACAATAACAGTGGTCCCCCTGCATCATCTGTGCACCCTAAAGAGATTGACCTTTTAAAAAACCACTGTCATTTATCTCAGATAATTTCCTCTGTCTAGTAATGGCAAAACCATTACACAAACCAGTCTTAGACACCATGTAGAGGAAAAGAGATATTATTTCTATTTGTAGTTTTTAGTTTGTACTAGTGGAATAAGTCAGACATAGCAGGTGAAGGTCAGCCTAGAAAATTTTGTAATGAAATTTCTGTTTTGATACTACTTTTGTTTGCAGTTATTATAACTGACCTTGAGTGTACATCACACTCACTAGTTGATTCAAGAATAGTATTTTTTTCTAATTACAAATACATATTTTAAAATCGTTGGAGTATTTATTCAAGAAACTTCTCAACATTCTTTAAAGTACTACCAACTTTTTGACCTTGCATTCTTGTATAATAATTTTCAAAAATAACTTGCTCAGATAGTACATGTGAGAACACTAAACCATGAAGATCAAGAAAAGCTAATCAAGACCAAGGTATAACAGCTTATTCTGTTTCCTTTGGAGTTTTCTGAGAAAGTGTTTGTTTGGTGCTTCAGTATTTCAGCTGGTCATGTAAATCTAGATTACCCATATCAGCTCTATTCTGTATTATTTACACTTACACTGTCCTAGTAATATAAAGTAGGGAATGTTTAGTGAAAGATTCTCACAAGAGGAAAGCAGCCTCTAGTCTGGTTGCCAAGGTCTGCTACTGTCTTCCATCCTATTAGATCAGTATAAACCTTTAGAAATTAGTAAGTAAGAAGAATAAAACATAAGCCTCCTGATTTTTGCATTCCAAAAAAATCACAAATTAAACAATATACATGGGCAAACTCTCCATCTTTTCTGTTCTAAACAGGATTTTATATATCATGTACACATGTAACAGATAAAAAGACTGACACTTGTACACAGAGAGATTATGGAACTCCTGTCTTTTAAGTTGTTAATATATTTTTTTAGGGGGAAAGCAAACAAAAAAAAAAGAAAACCAAAACAAAAAAAAAGAAATAAACAAGCAACAGAAGAGAGCACAATTTTCCCTAATGAAACATCTAAATAAGAGAAAAAAAAGTCTAGCTCTGTATCAGATGTTCTTTCGGTGTCTAATGTTATTATTAAACTTAATATGGAGAACTTTTATTTCTTTTATAAAAAAATTCTTACACAAAGTCTGTTCTGGGGAATGAATAATAGGCACTAAACATGAACAAACTAGAGGGCCTAATTTTCAGTGTCTCAAAATTCCATTCAAGGACTGTGTAGACAGTCTCTTGCATTGGTTCTCAGAACAAATGTTTGGATAAAAAGATTGGGTATTCATGCATGATGTCATCAATATTTGCACAAAATTGCCCATCTGTGCATACAAAGCTATTTTGGGGTTCATTCATGTACTGGACTATTTACTTGAACTAAATAATCTGTTGTAATATATTTCAATTTTTGAAATCCTACCCTTCACTACAGTCACAAGGAGTTTGCTTCACTTTTTCAGAGCTGACCTAATTCAACATCTTCCTACAGGGGTAGGAAATATATAGCACAGCTTAATCAAATAAACATTCCTCCCTCTTCTTTGGAGACGACTGGGACTGCAATATGGGTCTTTTGCAGGTATGTGCCCAGAAACAGTTCCTCATCCTGGCATGCATTAATACTTAATTTAAAACTCAGATAGGATTACAGTGTCAGTATCTGGGAGAAGATATCTATGGCACATTGTGCTTTTCATGGTGCAGACTTTAGCCTTGTGTGAATCGCTGAGCGTGGGGCTAATGGCTGGGAATCCTTTTTTGACTTGCTAACAAGCAATTAATCTCCATGTATAATATTCTGCTGACCTAACTGCCTTAGCCAGCCATCCTGCAATTGTTGGGTTTGGTATTGATGTCCTTTTAAAATCCATTAGGTATGTGAAATAACATTATTTGTACTAATGAAGTTTTGTATTATCTAAATAGTGCAACAGGCAATTTTTCTCTTAACTGTATCTCATTTAGTGTCATCTACTCTGTTCTTATCTACTGAATAGAAGCAATCACAAATTTCAAATAAATTAAAGTACCTCATAGTCATATAATGAATATATTGCTTTTCAAATATGTGTTTACTTCAGTTTCACCTCAGAGATATTTTAATTCTCTACGGTCAAACAAAAAAAATGAGAAAAAAAGAAACAAAATCACAGCTGCTGTGAAAGTGGACAAGAATATTTTCCTTGTAATCATACATAAAGGTAGGAAATTATTTAAACATACTGTGTCTTCTAAACCTTTAACCACTTTCCAAAGTTTCAACCTCAGCTAAAACTTTACCTGGTCATTTTTGGTGTATTAACTCAGATTCAGTCTATGTGAGCTAATATTCAAACAACAACTGCAATATAAAAGTATCACTTCTTTGTTATAAATAATATTTTTTCCACTTCCAGGAATCTTTGGACACTCTCAGTGACTATTTCAATGCATGTTATGTCATTTTATCACTGGCAGGTACTTAACACATCCTTGTTTGAAGCCACATTGTCTTAATTATCTCGGAGACTCAAATGTTTCATGTTCCTTTGCAGACACTGTTACTTGAGCTGTAATTGGACTGCAGGCACATAGCTGTAACCCAATAAAGAATCCTCTTTGGGTGATGCCTAGGATGTACTGTTATACCATATGAATACTCTTTTCATGGTCTGTTTGTTTTTGGCTTTTCTAAGCAAGTAAGTGGAAAGAAAACTTCAATTTCAATCTCAGATGAACTCAGGGCAAATTTTCACAAATGCAAGCATATTAGGTTATTAAATACTTTTGGCATGTTTTGTATTTTGCCAGAATTCAGACAGATGAACAAACCATCTCATACATATGCAAGTGCAGGATACTAGCTTCTACGTTTATTTAAGGTGCTTTGTGCCCAGTTTTTTCCCCCAAATATCCTGGAGCTTGTCCTTTTAATTTCTTTAGTATTATATAATATGTACCTTGTTTACCTACAGCTGCTGTAGAGACTGTATATTGCTGAATAGCAGACAACATAAGGTAAATAGAATATTAAGAACACAAATCATCACTGTCTTCAGCTAGGTATTGGATATATTTTGACTTTTACAAAGTATAGTTTGTGGAAAATAAATTTAATCCTACTGTTTCCTGCATGAAAGCTCTTAATGCTTATCTGTCTGTTTTTCCCTCAAGCTCTCTTGCTGTCAACTACATAGCATTGTCCTCGAGAAGAGAAGGTAAAGAAAAAAATAAGAATGCATGTTACTTGAAAGGATACTGCAAAGGACATTCACAGAAGTGGATTAATTACAGGGGAAGAAAACCTGCACTTGTATTTTTTAAAATCCAAACCAGCAGACATGGCATGTCATTGAAATTACTTTCTTTCTCACTCTCCTTCTAAACTACTAGATTTTCCTATATCATGCTCATCCTCCCAATAGCCCATCTTAAAGAAAATTTAAATTAATGAAAGAAATTATGGCAAGCTGCATACATTTAATTTGTAAAGCAGGCGGGATTTTCTTGCCCATGAAGCTTCCTACCTAAGGAAAAAAATCTTAAATAACTATCTCAATACACTTGTCATGTACTCTGCTGTCATAAGATTCTATGTAGCTTTTGTAAATGTAAATGTTCTTGATTAAATAATGTGTAGTAAGCTGCTGAAGTCAACAACACCTACAACTGTACCAATGTATTGTGTTGTGTTCCCTACAAAATTACTAGTCATTGTACTACATTAATAAAGGAGAATAGTTTTGGTTAAAAACTAAGAAGGTTTAAAAAATGAGTTTTAGGCCATTTACAGGACTGCAATTACTACGATGAAGCACTGCTAATACTGTTTCTAGAACAATGAAGCATCCAACTGAAAGATATCTTGTGTTGGTATGTTACTGTCGTGTCTCTGTACCTCTCTCTGATCTGCTAGTTTACCTTTTCTCCAATCCCGTCATCAGCTGGGCACACTGCAGACAAACTTAAGATTTTTGCCTCTGTTTCATGCTGACATGGCATGAGCTGGCTCTTATTCAAATGTTTCAGTGGTGATCCCTAAAGACAAGAGTTTTACCAGTGGGAGAGAAGTAAAATTTAATGTATTTTCTATTAATTCAGGGCAGCCTTGATCCCCTAAGTTTAGGGAAGCCCCAAGGCTATGTCAATATGTGTTAAAGTCTCAATAAGCTTCCAGGTACTTAGAGAATTCATCAAATAAAAACTCCCTTTGAAACAGGCTATACGCTCCACATCTCCTCCTGCATCTGTGGGTGGAAGAGAAGAACAGAGAAGGAGCTTTGCTCAGGAATGAAGGAATTTTACCAGTCCTTTGTACTTTGTCAGGTTCTCCTGAAAGTATATGGACAATATGGTGGTTTTTCTTGGTATTTTGTCTATCATCAAACAAATATGATTGAAATGAAACAAAACTAAACCCAACATACTATTACTGCCTCTAAAAAAGTTACACAATTAATATCTAAAAATATAAGATTTGATTTTTATTACTCTTTCATCTCTCTTCCTCCCTGATCTTTTTGTCTTTTTCTGACATCACAAAAAAAAGCATTTTCTTCCATTAAAAAAGAAGAAAATTACTTACCAAAATGTTTTTTTTACAAGAGGTTCACTGTTATCAATCAGTAGGATTTTCTCTCATTTTGTTTGATTTAGCTATAAACCACTTGCTTTGAAGAGCCATTATCATTCTATGGCGTAAATTCTGTTAGGCGTAAAAATGTTATTTTTATTTACAGTTAGTGAAGAGTTTGGTTTTATTTTTCATATCCCACATACTTTTACACTCCAGTATACAAAGTATATTCCTAATTTCCTCTTTTCTTTTATGAAAATAATGATTTGTAGGGAAACATAAGGTGACTGGACTGTGAAAGTAAATATACATACTATTTATACATAGAAAGTGATGCTTTTTAAATGATAGAAATCAACTCCAAGTTGCAGTCTTCATAGCAGAATAATTTTGTTGTGGAATGCTGACATCCAGATTCAAAATTAAGGAGTCAGAAGGAAAAAAGAAGGAAGAAAAGAATATATGAAGAGTACTGGCAGCAATAAACTAGCATTCTGTAGTGTTCAAATGCAGAACTTATAATGTATAAATAGTAAGGTTACCAATACCCCCATGCATTATTTGCAAACAGCAAGCAATGAAACAATGACAAGTCAGGAAGAAAATTGTCTTAGCATGGCACACATGTATTTAAAACATTGGCTAGCACATCTCTTATGACTATCTAACTGAGCACATGAAAATATTTGTTGCTCAGAAATACCTGAAAGTTGCTGATGGGAAATTTTAAGTTGAAGTCATTGAGGAATTGGGACGTTTTTCGTACAGAAATTCAGATCTAGTAAGTTTTCAAAATGACTCAGAGATGCTTCTGGTTTACAAGGTTTTTGTGCTCTATGCAATTTCATTCATTTATCCCTGCAGTTCCCCACTCTTAAGCAAGCAATTACATAATCATGCTAGAAACTGAAATCTTCCTATTGAGCTAATACCAGAACATCTCCATTTTAAAAAAATACTATATTACAGTGCACTGCGATTGAGAGGCACCATCAATTATTCAAAATTTATTATTGTCTAATTTGGCTGATTTTGACATCTGATGTTATATGCCAATAACTTTTAAAAGTCTCCTCCTTTAATACGGACTTAATAGGCAAAAGACAAGTGTAGACGGGATGTCTGAAGTTTTTTTTTATCACACACAAAAACATTGATTAGGCTTGCTGAATTTGAATGCACTGAAATGAAGTTTAATTTATCATAATAACAGCAGAATTTTCAACCTCAGGAAACAGGGGTAGGAGTGAATTAAGACATAACCCAAATGGCTTTAGTAACAAAATTACTTTTTTGCATTTTACAGCAGTTATTTACAACTTTAATAATTGTAATTTTCAACTGAAAGCACACACAGGTATTTAATCAATAGTTCCATTTATAAGAAAGAGTACCAAATGCTCATATTGGGATGTAAAAACACTGCTAAAATAAAGTTGAGCTACCAAAACCACAGTTTTTATCTCTGCACCTTAAAAGTCAGTACCTGGCCATCACAGAAGTGGAACTGATATTTTAAATAAATCTTTGCTAACCACTAAATAACAGATTCCTAAGCAGCAGTGATAAAAATGAAATCAGGACCACAGTATCTTTACCCACATGATCAGAAGGGTCAGCAATGTGAGTTTGCATTTGTCTAATATTTCAGAAACTCCAGTGTACATGATGGCTTTTTCAGCACAGTTTTTGCAGTATATTTTCAATATTCCTATTTATTTTCTGTCTCCCTGCTGCAATAACTTGGATGACAATTAACCATTGGATTACATAAATATAAATATTACAGATATATTAGTAGATTAGTATAAATTAGTAACTGTATATAATATCAATTAAATATCAGATATTGGGTATTTATAAAATACATACCATATTTATTCCATAATAGAATATTTATAATAATTACTATGGTGATTTTGTCTTCTTTTATTTCTTTATTTCTTTTGATCTAAAGAGAATTTAAAATAAGATGAAGAAGAAAAAGCATTATTATGCAATTTCAGAGGTTTTTTTTTTACTGCATAGAATTACGTGATAACAGAAATTTCTCAAGTTGAAAGAGACACATAATCTTCCTGCCTCTCACAGAACTACCTAAAACCAGGAGCATAAATATGACCAGAAGCACTGACCAGATGCTGTTTGAACTCTGATGGGCTTGGTGCTCTGGGTAGCCTGTTAGAGTGCCCAACCACCCTCCCAGTAAGGAACCTCTTCCTAATATCCAGTCTGAACTTTCCCTGACACAGCTACCTACCACTGGTCACCAGAGAGAGAAATTAATACCTCTCCGTCCACTGCCACTCTTTGAGGAAGTTGTAGACCACTTCTTTAGCTGAGTCATCTCTCCCCAAGAGTTATTCTGTTACAGAAATACACCCAAACGTGCTTACATACACACACAAAAGAGCTATTCTGAGTTTCAGGAGTTTAATTCAGTTTAATTATTACTTCATTCACTACTTCATTCACAAGACTGAACAAAAATGGAGCAGTGCCTTAATGGAACAGATGGGGATCCTCAAACACAAAGAACAGAAGGTGAAAGACAGGCAGGCTGGTTAGATAGACACCCTCTTGGGAAATCATACAAAAATTTTATCTTGACACAAGCCATTGCTGACCAAAATGAAAAAACAGGACTCTCTAGCTGTAGTCAGGAACTCATGTCCTCAGTGGGTCATCACAGAAGGTTGCCTGTAGAAAATGCTCAGCAATCGATCTAGAGGACAGACTGAAATGATTGTTAATCATTACATGCCTTACACACAGCACAAAGGTGCTGGAAGTGCCTGAGCTGATAGGGACAGCAGTCTTGCAAAAGGCCTTGCACTCTAGTCTGTCATGTAGAGATCAGAATATTTTCTTCTCAGAGCCTCACTTTCATACAAATTTGTCACTTTTGTAATGCTGGGCTTTACTGAGCTTAAACATTGTGAATTGTATCCTAAGGACACACAAAAGAAAGCTTTGCACATCTTTCCCTCCACTCACTGTACAAAGAAACAAACAAAACTCCCCAAACCAAACAAAGAAACAAAAAAAGAAAGGAGTTCAATTCAGCTCTGGTTTACTGAACAAACATGTACATATATATATATCTTAAACTAAAATGCCCTTTCATGTAGAACATCATCCACTGCAGCATGAATGGGTTCTATTGCAGTCATGCAGTGGATCCCTTACTGTAGTAAGCATCCACTTTAAAACCTTCTTGGAAAAAGATTATTATGTAGAGTCACAAATCATTATTATGCGAACACTCAGGGGTAGTGAACAAAACAGAAAATAGTATCTTGATATCATTTTGTGCACTGTATTGTCATACTTTTTCATATGCACTGGAACTCTCTACAATGCAGAGGAGCAGGCATTGAAATCCATGCCTTCAGTGGAACCTAATTTAGACCTTTAAAAGCAATGAATGTAGGTTCATCATCAGGGCAGCAGGGGCAGCTTTGGAGCTTTGCACAGTGTAATTTGAACTGCATCCCAGTAGAATGCAAGCCACCATTAATAACAGCTCCACTGTCCTGACACTACTCAGGCATTGCACACTTCAATTGCATTTCAGAAGGGCAAACAACTGTATATATCAGTCGACTACATTTCCCTTTCATTATTATATTACACCTCATTGAAAAACTCTGATCCATCAAAAATGGAGTATTAATTTCCCATCTGTTTTCCCAAATCTCAGGGACAATATGTCCCTGAAGTTTAAAGATTATAGTGATTCAACCTATGAATAAAAGTAAAGCATAATTTTGCATAAGACATTGTTTCTTAATGCACTTACTTTGTCACCTTTGTCGTCTATACTGAGTGCAATGATAAATATGGAGCTGTGTGTCTATTTATCCATTATTTAAATAGACAGAGTACTTATGCAGGGCAGGTCAAAAAAGTCAGTGTTGGACCCTGCAGAGATGGCTCTGCATGATACTTACAGCATTACACTAGACACTACTCTGACAATTCTTCATATGTTTTCTAAACTGACACTAGCCCCTTGGATTTAGAGAAATTGCTCCCTATTTATCTGCATGCAAGTGATAAAAGAATCAGATCTACTCTATTCCTTTAGACAAAAAAACATTTTAGTCCTCCAGTTAATCTGTGGAGTGAGTGGTTCTGTTTTGCAGTTTCCCCAAATAATGAAGAGAGACTTTTATGCAGTTATTGAGCTTTCTCTGAGAAGCTTTAATCAGGTAACTAGGGAATCCAGAGTTAAAGAGCTAGAAATTGTGCCTGCATTGGTTTTTATTGTCTTCCTGGTTTTAAGGGAAAGCATTTACTTGGAAATAACTTACATATTTGTCTCAATTTCTGCAAAAGGATCATCTATTTTCCCAGTAGCTTTGTAAGGATTATCTAGCACACTATCAGAAGTAAAACTCAGGTAAAACAAACCTGACATTTACCTGACCTCATGATAAAAGTGCTCACAACATCTGTTCATCCTAAGTCTTTCATTTTGCGTCTTTCTCATATGCTGGTGATATTAAGATAGGCTTTTTGCACCTCTCTGAGGTAACCAAGTACAAAATCTCTTAGGAATGAGACCCTCAGGTTAATTCTAGAAATATTAACCAGCAGCAGGCAACTTAGCACTAGACTTTTATAGGTTAAAAATAACCTCCAACTAGAAAATAACATGCTTCTGGTGCAGCACACACACTGATTGATTACAATTAACATGAAACTGCACTGAAAAGTGGATATGCTTACTCTGAAACAGCTTCAATTTCCAGATGGTCTTGTTAAGATGTAGCCTCGAGTATTACTAATTACATGACTGTAGTCTTTGGACCCAATCCTCAGATGGCACAGTCTCATAGCTAGGATATTGCTCTTTATATTTTAATAGAATTTAAATGACGACAAATCTTACAAATTCTGCTCTTCCTTAAAGGAATATTAACTTGGAGTTGTTTCTTCTTGCTACTGACTCCTATGGGAAAAAGCACAGTGTCAGAATCTCCCAGACAATTCTTCCTGAAATGCTCATGTATGCAAAGAAACATAAAGAGCAAATATAGCTAAAATATTATGTATTTAAATTCACCAATTGCTATATTCTCTTCAATTCTTACATAGTGCCATAAAAGTAGCAATGGACTCATCCTTGAAATGGTGTAATATTTCGTATCTCTCACAATATAAAGTTTTACCTGTGTGTCTTCTAGCAAGGTTTTGTTTTGTTTTGTTGGGTTTTTTGGGGGGTTTCTTGTTTTGTTTGGCTTTTTATTTTTTTAGTGCCTCAGAGTCTAGCAATTCCATTGAAAAGCTGTTTGAAGGAATTATCAATATGATGGTGGTAGTTTAGGGTGGGGAATGGAAGGAATGTAATGACCATATTTCTGGGCATTGTCCCATCATCTGACCACGTAAAATGAGTATAGGGGATCTGAACTGAGAACACAGAAAGACCTCTGCGGACATCTCTAGGTGGACCTGGTCAGCCACAGGTGCTGCAGGTGACTCTGGCATTCACCTTTAGAATAGATGCAATGGAGGTGTACCTGTAACCACTCACCAGAGCTCATTAGATTTTCCAAAGCTAACTAAGGAACAAAGGAAGCTGAGAAATATTCTCATATGTGTAAGAACAGACTTACTAAAGGTTCACGTAGTTCAGTTTTCTTGTTAATCCCTGCTGTGTTAGTTTCAAATAGTCTTTTATAACCTTTCTGATCTGTAAGAAAAATAAGTAATATAAGAAGCATTCCTTTTCTTTGTGGTCACTGGGATATTCAGCTGCTCTTGCAATATCCTGCACCACAGTTCATTTTTCTTGGACATGTACAGAGCTTTTTAGGAGCTGGTGGTAGAGAAGGAAAAGAAGTATCTTTCATGGACAAGTCTTAACCAAGTAGAGCTCCAGGTACTGTGGAGAAATTGCCTAAATCCTCAAGGTATATGCAAGGGATTTCTAAGTGTATTCTTGACAAACTTGACACACATGAAACTACATAGGTCACAGTGAATTTTGTGGTTTCTTATCATATACAGAGCAATGACTCAGTACTTATGCTTTTCAAAGCCTAACTTCAGTAATCTTGAATATTTCTTTCCTGTTTTAAATAAAACAGCATGGCTTGCAGTAATACGAGAAAATTCATAGCCAAATCTGCCCTAAATCCCAGGAGTCTGGCAGCTTCGTTCTCTTTTTCTGTACTCCCCATGGAGAACTGCAATTTCTGTATTACTGTTTTCATTGATAGTTCAGCTTTGATGAGCAAGATGACTTATACAGTATTTAAGCTACTACAAAATCAAGTTTTAGGACAGAGAAACAAGAATTTATTTCTGACTTGCACGCTATAAAGGTAATTTTCCATCATAGGGAGATGGCATTTCTTCCATTCTTTTTCATAGTTACAGTAAAGGAGAGGTACTGCAGCCTCAAAAAGATCACAGGCAGCCTGAAAGTTCCATCTCAGTAACGTATGTAGCTAATTGTTATCTTTGTTACTACATGGTACTATATTATACTATATATATATATATATATATATATATATATATATTATACTACTTGGTACTGCCTGTAATACAGAAAATTAAAGGCCATATAGAAAAAGAGGATATGCAAAAGCCACCCACTTCTGCAATAAAGAAAATGCAATCAATCACTATATGTGTTGCCAAAGAAAGATTTGCTTGCGGTAAATATAGGAAAATATAACCTTCCATGGGCAGGAAAGAGAGTAATAAAAGGAGAATAAAAGTGAGTATTGGAGCACAGCAGATGCAGGTATACTACTGCAAAGCCTTTTAGTCATCAAAGTGCCCTTTCTGGCTGCTTCTTCCTCCTAATCAGTTGGAGGTTTTTGTTTGTAGGCGTAGAAGAAGAGATTACAGGAGACCTTGACCCTGATAAATCGCCCTTGTACTAATTACCAAAGGAGAGAAACAGCCTTGCCCTTAATGGGTTGCAGATGTGACTAATAAAGATAAGTGTGATAAAAGGGGTGGGTGGGTGTGTTGGTTGGCTGTAGGAGGTAGAGGAGCCCTGAGGAAGAAGGAATCATCCAGAGAGACACAAGGAAGAGAGTTGCTGCAGTAAAAGATCTCCTATGAGGTCCGTCTGCATCCGATGGAGTTGGAGCCTGCAGTCATAGTTAATCTAGGTGAAAGTCCTGCATTCAGAGTCTGCAAACCGATACTTGCAGTCCTAATAGTGCAGGAAATAGCCAGCAGTCAGAGTCTGCAGTTGGCCCCTACAGTAGAAACCCTGTAGTCAGAGTCAGGATGGCTAAGCTGTAAAGAAGAATAAACTGGGATCCTTTTCATGTTGTTCAATGAGAGTCTGTGTCTTGGCTCATTTCTACCCAGAACAAGAGTCTGCTGCAACATTTGTTTACTTATTTATTTCCATCTGGAACAATGGTTGCTATCAAGGCCAGAAGGCCCAGAAGAATGCCTCCTTTAAATAATAAGTCTCCTTCCACCTCAGTGTAATTCTCTCAAAAAATAAAAAAATAGTTGACTGGTGAACATGTACTTAGAGAGATAAATTTCTTTTGCTTTCCAGGCAGCTGTCCCTGACTTTGATTTGTTTGCTTTTGCCTCTTAATGCTCTTTCCTGCACTTAAAATAAAAGAATCCTGCCCATTGTTCTTATGTTTGCATGTACTGGCTGTGGATAGTGCTAGCTGGCAGGAAAGCTGTTCAGTTTTAAACACATTTAAGGTCTTTTGATACTCAGTTTTGATTTACTTTTATACTTGGGAACATTTTATTCTTGTTTCTAATGTGAAAACAAGTAACAGTATGTACTTTTTCTTCTGTTGCCCTGTGTGTAAGTTCAATAGAGGGCTGAAGCACTCACTTTGTATTATAATTAAAATCAAGGTTAATGTCCATATAATGGAGAAGAGGATGTAAAGAGTTCTTCCACTACTGTACAAGGTAAACTTACCCATGTAGGGAAGACAGAAACATCTCAGGTAGATAATCCTAAATTACTGCAGGTAAAGGGAGAGTGGTTACTTTGAAAATGCAAACACATGGTCAAATTTCAGCATTCACTTTTCTTTTGTGGCAAGAACCACAGCCAGTCAGTGCTTTCTGTATCCACAGATTCACACCCTCTCTCAGCAACAAAAAGAAGTTAAAGCACACAAGCTAAGAAAATCAAGACTGATCTCAGATAAATACTTGCATTTAATATATTGTGAAAGCATAGAAGCCAAGGTAATTTTTAAATGGGTTTTGAAAAGTTTCCCCAAAGAAAAATCATTCAAATGATGCTCTGAATATGAATCTTAAGTTAGGAATTGAATGTAACTGTTCCTGGTAATTACTGCCATGTTATCATGCTTCAGGCCAGCCCCCTTTTTTTAATCTGCTTTAAATGTTTGAATGCAATCTAGATGGCTGAGAGACTCAGAGGAAGATACCTGATTGCAGGGGAGCTTGGCAGGCCCCATATCTGAATGTAACATCAGATATTGTGGCAAATAAAAAAATCATCACAGTGGATATTAAGTACAAAAAGATTCATGTAGGAGAACAGATTATGGGATTTAGGGAAGGGGGGTACAGGTGAATAGCATTGAAGTAAAAGCATGGCATGCTGATGTGTATTAGCCAATTTCAAAAGAGTAAAAGGGCATGCAGGTGTTAAGCATGTGAGAGAAAAGACATAAAGAGTTAGGAAGAGAGAGGTATTGTTGCTGGAGCTAGCAGGTTGTGCTGTGAGAGGAAGGAGTCTGCATTGCGTGGTGCTGCCTGTGGGATTGCAACAGAGAATAGGCAGAAGGCTTTAATAAACTGCTGATGTTTGCTACCACCTTCAGCAACAGTCTTAAGCCCACTGTCAATCAGGGGAATATTTTAGATAACAAGGGGCTGATCTGGCATTAGTCTTGTGACCACGGCCAAACTGGAGTCCCGTTTTAGGGGTGAGTGATGACAAACTCCCCGTGTGAGGAGCTGGTGGCAACAGATTCAGGGTCATGGTTAAAATCTCTCATGCACGATGCAATGCCACCCCAAGGCTCCTGTGACACTCTGTGTGGCTGAGCTCCAGGATAGAGCAGCTGAAGCCCAGCAGGGACTTTTATTCATGGACTCAGGTGTCAGGCTGCATGTGGAGATTCACCAAGAAGATTTCACGTCATCTTTCTACAGAACTATTCTTTTTTTTCCGTGTTGTTAACTTTCTTTTCTGGTATTTCAGCCTGCTTTGCTAAAATCACCAGAGTGAAGTGAGGACTATATATACCAGTATCTGCATTCAAATGGTACC